>NC_135345.1:73888413-73913523 GCF_023851605.1 Tamandua tetradactyla | reverse complement strand
GTTAAGTTGTCTTTGCCTCTGGCTTAGTCCATTATGTATCTGAGGCAGTTTCTAACTTGGGTGAAATGGAGAGGTCAGCATTTGCAATGAATCTTGGAAACCAACTCCATCTGGCTTGGGTCTATTTTCAGAGCCAACATTCCTCAGAGCCGCAGTTCCCACTCCCTGAATAAAAAGCTCATCATTAACATGGAGCCCCTTCAGCCCCTGCCTCTTTCCCCCAGGGAGCAGGAAGAGGAGTTTCCCCTGGATGAGGGTAAGTCAGCCACTTCATTCCAGAGCCCGGCATTGCAGGCTGGAGGAACGAGTGGCACCAATCTTGAATACTCTGGGTGATGGGTTAGTGTGAGTTCTGGAGTGAGTCATAAATTGTGTTTTTAGTAAATAAGTTGTTTGTAGCTAAAAAGCCCTATTATATTGGGAGCACCACCAGTTTTTCCTGGAACAATTTGCTGGTACAAAGTATTCCTGAAATTATATACTAAAAGGGTGTTAGATGCACTATCCAATAAAATGATCACTAGCCATGCTTAGGTATCTAAAAATAAGTTTAAATAAATACAGTTTACTAAAATTAAAAATTTACTAGCCACCAGTGACTGATGGCTACCACACTGAACAGTGTAGGTCAAGAGCATTTCCATCATAACAGAAAGTTCTATTGGATGGAAATGCTTTAGCCTATAATCACAGCTAAATTAGTGATTGTAAAAAATTCTTTAAAAGTTCTCTACACTGGTCATTTGCTTTCTGCCTTCATATTGCCCAATTTTCTTGTCCCCTTTTCCAATGGTACTTTGATAGTTCTGACATAAGCTAAGATCTGTAAGGTTACTTAAACCCAAAAGTTCTTTAAAAAAATAAAAAGTAGTGTATTTTCTCTAGGCTTCTTTGATTGCTTTGAGGATTTTACTTTTTTTCAGGGAAGAATCTCACCACACTGCTTGATTCCAACACCTAGTGAGGCAAATATTAATACATGGTCTCCGAATTTCAAAGCAAATTGAAAATTAAAACATGTTCATAGAATAAGCTTACTGAAACCCTGGATAAAAATGTAACACACATTTTCTTAATTCTATGTGATTTTGGTTTCATCTTTTAAAATCTGGATTCAAAAGGGCAGGTCACCCTCACCTCCAGTTTCAAGTCAAGACTTCCTCTTTGGTCCATAATATGAATACGGTTTATGGCATGGAATGCAAATGCCCTTGAAAGAGGTAGCTTCAGCTGATTCACACTCAAGTGAAAAATGTGAAAAATTTTTGTAAATGTTTTCTGAGAAGAAACCTTTGATGGTTAGGAAGGAAACTCAGCAACCCCTGAGTTGAAGGGGAAAGGTACAAAATATAGAGGATGGGATCTCAGAAGATATCTTTTACCCCCAACTGGGCTGCAAAATGAAAATGAGAATGATTTTATATAATGGCCTTTACTATCTGACTTAACGTCTAACTCTGTAAGTTCTCTGGTAAATTAATTGTCTTAATCTACGGGGTCTCTTTGGGTCCATATTGTGTATCTACATTTATCAGCACCTTATCTATTTCTGTATGTCTTGCAAAGTGAAAGAAGAGCAGCTTTTACTTCTGGTCTCTGATGACTTTCTGGGCTTCATCTCATATACATGGAATAATGGTTTGGTTGTAAACCACTCTTTTCTGGAGGTCATGATTGCCCTAAGATTGAGTGAAGAAGGATGTGGGTAATGGAGAAGAGGAGAGGAGAAAGGTTAGGTCAAGCTTAGAATTGTTACTGTGCTTGTCTATAAAGATGGCAGCCTAGGCAAGACAACTATATTGTAATTAACTTCAGTAAAAATATTTTTTTCCTAATGTGTTATAAGAATCCATAAAACAACTTTTCAATTTTCCCAGTTATTTTAAAGACATATATTAAATTTATTCAGTAGTCAACCTGATTGATCTCTTCCTTATAAAATCCAAAATAGCTCTATAAGAGTTCCAATAAAATTCTTTTTCCCAGGAGATCTCTCCCCTTATAGGACATCTTTGTGGATTTGAGACCACACAAATCATAACAACCTCCAATATCAACTTAAAAGGAAGAATAATAGAAATGACAATATTGTTAAAAGTCCAGAAAATAGAATGAAACCCCCAAATCTGGAGAAAGATAGTAAAATCATCTTAGACAGCAGGAAATTCAGAGTTACTGTTCCCATAGTGAATATAACGCTATGTTCTTGATACTGTTACATCTCAGTTACTATTTTAGAGTCAAATGTCTGCTCCATGTCTCTTATCTTTTGGGTATCAGTAAAGGATTTGTAGTTTCCATAGGAATAAGTGCTCATTTTATAGACTTATACTTCTCCAATATATATAATGAGAAGAGAGGCAGTGAATAGGACTCTAAACAAAGATGATGTTTCTGCCTTTGCAAGTGGCCCCTGTTGCTGAGGTTTTGTGCAATACAGTACAATGAATTTTGTTTCCTTATGTTTTTAAATTGTTTGACTTTTTATGTCTGTGCAAAAGCCAAATTGAAAGAGGCCAGGAATTCATTCATTCATTAATGCAACAAATACAACTTATGCAACTTATAGACCACCTTACAGTGTATATTTTGCTATAGCTTATGAAGATGAAGACGTTCTCTTCTTGGGAAGCTCATAACTGGTTAGGGAGATGGCAGTGAAATCACAGAGGTGATGTGTAAGTTCTGCCTTTACTGATGTTATCACACATTCACTTCTTTTATGTGCCTCACTAGATATCAGTTCCTTGAGCTGCCTGGAGAGCATCTTGTTCATTTAGTCATATCAGAGTGTTTGTCATAAAAGTGATGAGCAAAGAAATGGACGGACACAAGACTGTCTGGCAGAGGGTCTTGTGTCTCTCCTGGGCTGTCCAGTTGCATGTGTTATGTGGGTGGTGGAAGGGAGGATAGTCGGGGAAGAAGGACAGGCAAGGCAAGGCAGAGAGTTCCGAAAGAGCAAGATGATAGCAGACTCTGATATGACTTGCTGGAGAGTTTTAGATTTATCTTGAGCCACCTGGGAGGCACTGAAAGATTTCAAACATGAAAATGACCTCATTAAAATTGTATTTTAGACCATTCTGATGGTGGTGTGTAGAGGACAAATTAAAGGCAGGTAGGGCCAAAGCAGAATTTCTCAACTGCAGCACTATTGATGTTTTGGGCTGGATGATTCTTTGTTGGAGGAATATCTGTGCATTGTGGGATGTCTAGCAGCATTCTTGACCTCTGCCCACTAGATGCCAGTAGCATCTCCCCAGTTATGTCAGCCAGTATTGTCTCCAGATATTGCCAAATGTACCTGGTGTACACAGTTGTCCCTAGTTGAGAATCACTAGGCTGGAGGAACAGACCACACAGGAACCACTGCAATAGCTCTGGGAATACACAAACAAAGGCTGAACAGAGAAAGCAGAACTAGGGAGAAGGTGGTGGATTTGAGACATGCTCGGAGGGATAGTTGTTAAATCACAGCCACCAATAACGTGGCAGATAAGAAGCCAGTGCACTCCTACCACCCAGGCCCTTCCCTGGCTCAGAGAGTGTGAAAAACTTCAATCTCTTTACTTTAAAGAGGAGACTGTTGAGACACAGGAAGATTCAAGTGACATATCGATAAAATGCCAGGAGTTGATGGCAGAACCCATCTCACTTGGATTTTGGAGCCAGCCATTGAGAGGGGTAGGTCCTATGCATTGCTTTTTGAGCTTCAAATGCAGAGTGGAGGAGGCTTGGACATCCTGCTCTCCTTCAGTGCCCCTATTCCTCTTCCCTGCTTGTTTGGCTGCTGGCTTGTGGGAGTTTCAAATCACACACTTTGGAACCAGATTCATAAACAGATCAAGGTCAGCAGCCCAGCTACTGTAAAAGAGTTGTCTTAATAGGGAATTTTAAACAATGAGGTTGAAAGAAGAAAGAAGGTCTGAGTACTGATCCTTGGAAGCTCCGTGTCTGTGAGTTTGTGTCTCAGGTGAATGCCAAGGAGGGGCACCTCTGCCGCCACCAGGACTATGGGGTCATGGCCACTCATTTGTTGGACAAGCTCTTTTCATTCTTCCCAGAGCTCCAAGTTTCTCAAAGACAGCTGAACAAAGCATTATTGTCCAGAGCAGCCCAGTGGTGTTTTGGGAGAATGCGTGACCCCATTCACCCATGTGACAGCTGGAGGATTAGCTGCAAGTTGGCCATGTCTGGGTAGAGAAAAACACAAAATCAGTTCCTAGGCATCACTAGGCAATGGGAAAGTTTTCACGCCACCCAAAAGTTACATGGTTACAAGATTGGAGTAGACTAGTGCTGAAGAAAACTTTAGATGAGAAAGGCAAACCATTTGAAAAGAGCCATGTAGAGTATAGGAGAATTTCAGGATAAGAAAACATTGAGAATGGGAGTTGCTCTGGGTAAAATGACATTTTACGGAACCACTCATCTGAATAAATTTATATACAGACTGGAGCAGTGTCTCCATAGTGTAGCTACCAAAATGATTGTGTGTTTTATTGGTGGTATTTTGCATTTTGGAAAAATGCTGAATTATGGTAGAGATGGGGAGTGAAATTGATCACAAGAGCCTTGATAGTTGGCATTTACTGGCACACAGTGAAGATAATTCTTTTCTGCTTTAGCAGTTGTGCAGCCTGGCATAGTTAAAAGGGTGGAAAGCTGCACTTTATTCCCCTTGGTAGATAAAAGTAAATTAAAGTTGAAAATGTTTGACATCATCCTGCTAGCAAAACAAAAACACAGCAGAGACCCCAGAATTTCTATAAAGGAGGATCTTGGGTTGACAATGCAGTTGAACAGAGGGGTAGCTTGAAGCTGAGTTTGATATCATTGAAAAAATGTTTAAAGAATAGTTAGAAATTCAGGAGGGTGGTAATGCTAACTTCTCAAGCCACCCTGTGATATACCTGTACGTGTGTGTGTGTTTCTGGATTTGAGCCTGGGTACTTACATGTGCCTCTGTCTTGGTGGGTTTTTAAAGAATGTTTAGCCCTAGCCATAGACTTCGGTGGCTTCATTGAAATTCTAGTAAGTCTGTATGTGAACATGTGAAGGCATTTTGAACATATGAAAGAAAGAGCAGGGCGGGCAATGGTGGCTCAGTGGCAGAGTTCTCACCTGCCATGCCGGAGACCCCAGTGTGATTCCTGGTGCCTGCCCATGCACACAAAAAAAGAAAATGTGCTGTCCTCATCCATCAGACATGTCACACTCTTGATCCCCACCCTCTACAACTCACATAACAGGTGACCTGTGAGGCCAACTGCATTTTCCTTGTGCAGGTCCTTCGATATCATACCAGTTAGAGCCTTTAGTATACTATGCAGATGTTTCAAATCCATCACTGGTAAAGTATCTGACAGCCCCAGGCTTGTATGGTTACATTGATTGCAATCGCTTTTCCCACTCATCATGAGTCTGGCTTCCCCTCTACTTAGCTGATATGAAAATTCTCCTCTGTCTTTTCTCCTTTTATGGAGTTTCATGGCCATGCCTTAAAATAAATTTGCCTTTCTTCTTAAAACTTCAGTGACTTTCTTCCTAGCCATTTTCCCCTTGTTGCCAACCCATTTCTTTCATTTGACTCAGGTCTGGCAGGATGCGTGCTTAAAGAATGATGCTATGGTCTTTTCAGAATTTTACTGTGTTAACATATACGTATAAAACTTAAAATTTTCCATTTATTAGTATAATTACAGGGGCATTAATTACATTTATAATGCTGTGTTACATTAATTACATTTAGAGTACCACTATCCATTACCAAAATTTTTTCAATCATTCCAAGCAGAAACTCTGTACCTAGTAAGCAATTTTCCCCTTCCCCAGCCCCTGGTAACCTCTAATCTACTTTCTGTCTTCTGAATTTACTCATTCTAAATATTTCATATAAATGGAGTCATACAGTATTTGTCCTTTTGCCTCTGGCTTATTTCACTTAGCATAATGTTTTCAAGATTCATTCATGTTGTAGAATGTATCGGAACATCATTCATTTTTATGGCTAAATAACATGACATTGTCTGTATATACCACATTTTTCTATTCATATGTTGATGGGCCCTTGGGTTATTTCCACCTTTTGGCTATTGTAAATAATGCTATAATGAATATCTGTGTACAAGTATCTGTTTGACTCCCTGTTTTCAGTTCTTTTGGGTATATACCTAGATGTGAAATTATCGGGTCATATGGTAATCCTGTGTTTCCGTTTTTGAGGAACTGCCAAACTGGTTTCCACTGTGACTATACCATTTTACATTCCCATTATAATGTATAAGGATTCTACTCTAGGATTATTTTTTGTTTGTATGCTGTATGGCAGGGTCACATTTCATTCTTTTTCCATGTGAGTACCCATTATTGCAGTAACATTTGTTGAATTTTTGTTTGTTGTATTTTGTTTGTTTGTTATGCTTATTTGTTTTTTGGCAAGTGCATCGACTGGGAATTGAACTCGGGTCTCCCACATGGTAGGTGAGAATTCTACAACTGAACTATCCTTGCATCCCTTACTCTGGGATTTTTGAAATTTCTTTTATGTTATGCTCCATACAACCATATGACTGGTTATAAATCCCGTGGAACCATGTTACCCTTGGGTTACTGCTACCGGGTAACCCCAATCAGAAACAATTCTAATTGCACTTATTCTTGTCATAGGTTTTGAATTGTTTTTATTTTTGATTACAAAATCTTCTAGAAATTTGTAAAGTACATAGCAAAAAAGCAGAAAAAAAATCACCTCCCCAGATTATCTCACCTCCTGGAGGCAATCAATGTTAACGTGTTAGCAATTTCCTTTCCTATGCATTTTTAAAAACATTTTATTGTGAAATATATATGCAGAAAAGTGATAAATTTCAAATTAATAAAGAGTTATTAGGGCAAATTTCAAAGTGTAAGTTAACAAATAGTTACAGAGAAAACACCTATTAAGGGTACAGTATTGCTGATTCCCTAGAAGCCTTTTCTTTAATTTATTTCTGATCACAGCCCCCCTTTTCAGGGATATTTGGTCAGATCTTGTTTTTAAACTTTTAGAATTATATAATATAACATATATATGAAGCAAAGAAAGAAAAATGCTATATTTTTTAAAGCACACTTCAACAAGTAGTTACAGAACAGATCCCAGAGTTTGTCATGGGTTACCATTCCTTCATCTCAGATTTCTCCTTCTAGCTACTCAAAACACTGGAGGCTAGAAGGAATATTAATATAGTGATTCAGCATCCATACTCATTTGTTAAGTCCCATTTTCTCCCTTATACCTCCTCCTTTTCCTTTCTGTGGGCAAAGACCTCCTCACCACACAGAATTCTCAGCAGAGCCAGGCTGTAATAGAAACAGACTTCCAGAAGGCTCGCGTATTCAGGGAATCAACGTTCTGATTTTTAAAGTTGAATGCATTAAATAAGGAATAGTTCACTTCAGACTGAGTTTTAATTACTCATTTGTTTAGAGTCTGAGTTAAGGGTCTTCATCTTATTTGAGGAAGTGGTTTAGTAGCAGAAGTTCACACATCATTGTTCCTGGTCAGGTTGGCACTTTGGACCTGAGTATTAATAATTAATTGCTTTAAATGATATCCTGGAACAGGACTTGGCTGGGGTGGAAAATATGCCAGTCAACTGTCACATGAAGCAATCCAGTCACAGTCCATAGGGTTGGAATTTGAGCCAGAAGACAGCTTCTGTGAGGCCAGCTGTGAAGAACATGGGCTGCAAAAGGAAAGAAATGATGCTTGGTATTTAGACAAGTGAACCCCCCACTACTTCCCTTGGGAGCTGCAGGACAGGGTAAGCAAAAATATTACTAAAGCCATCATCATTACAAGGCAGAGACTGTGAGTTTCTGGGTTTTGCATGCATTCCACAGCCAGCATGGGCTACAATTTTCTAGCACCTTTTGTGAATGGGCTGGTAATGAGTGCTGAGTGATTGTGTCTTAGGTGAGGCAGTGGGGCAGGAGCTCACAGAATGTCCCCTCTTCTCTCCTCTTCTCTATAAGACCCAGAGCCAGTTATGTGGGAGAAAGTGTTGGGCAGCGTGTGATAGGACCATTCTTTTAGTTATGTCCACAGCCATGGGGGAAAGGGTGAGAAAAGAGGCTCTGGTCATTTGGTAAAGACTGGATTTAGGGATGCTCACTGAGGTACAAAATCCAGTGCCACATGCAGAGGGGTACAGCCTCCTGGTGGTTTAGTTGATGGTGAATTGGAGGCCCTAGAGCATGGTTTTCAGAGCAGGGGACATGTGCAGTGGGTGCATAAAATCGTTCATAGGGGTAAAGGAAGAACTTTTTTGACTGCTTTTTCTTTTTTCCCTTTTATCAGCTCCCTTTAAAATTTTTATTCTGTAGGTTTTATGGTGTATGTCTAATATGAAGACAGCTGTTTATGTACCTAATCTATAAATAAATGAAAGTTTATTGTTAAGTATACACACACTTTTTTCTCCCATCAGAAGGTTTGGATACAACTGCTCTAGATCTTACAAATGAGTCTACAAAGGAAAGTCCGGGGTTTGTTCTCGAAGCTGTGAAATCCCTGTTCATGCCCAAACTCCAGATCCCTAGAATACATGTGTGATGTGCCTGCTCCAGTCATACTGGTGACATGCCATTGTACATGCTTTTGGTCTTTCACTCTCATAAACCAGTGTGAGACACCTCAACACAGTCCAGGCCTCAGCCGAGCTATCCTATAGGTGCTGGGTTATTCTCTTTAAATGTCCTGTGGTATCATCTGAAAGCTCAGTTTTTATGGGTGTTTGATTCTGCTTTCTAAGTGGGTACAGGACACAAAATTTGTGGGGTGGAAAGAGCATTGGTAGAGAGTGAGAGGGTGAGAGAGCCTGGGCTCATTCATTCATTCTTTCTTGTATTTGTTCAAAAAACATTTACTTATTTCCTGGTGTATACTGAACACCAAAATACCTGAATCTTATTCCCCCTTCTGTAAAACAAGGTGAAATGATTTCTAAGGTTCCTTCCCACCCTAACTTCTTTAACATTTGAAATTTTCTCCCCAAATTGATGCTGTTCTTAAATATATGCTTTTGAATCATTTGTACCTTTGAGAACAAAAAGTACTGATGTTTTATATGTATTAATGAAACAGTAAGCATGTAAAACAATGATATATAAAAAGGAGGTTAACTTTTTTCTCCTTTCTTTTTGTGAGTTATAAATTTCCAGTATAAAATTGAAAATTGATAGCAGCTCACTTAAATGGGAATATAAAATGCAGCTTTTCTCACTAGAAAGAACCCTTACTTCCTTTAACATCTCTCTCAGAATAGAAACCCCATGGGAACTTCTATTCTTTTGACCCCAAATCTGCATCTTCAACATTAGGAATGCAGAAATGGGCAGATGCTTTGGCAAAAACAAAGATAAATAAGGTTTTCAGAATGATGCATTTAATCATCTGAAAATCTTGCCATTAAAGAAAGCAGTGTCTCCATTCAGAAAATAGAGCATCCCTTGTGGTTTGTGATCTTGTCAGTCCCTGCATGGCTTTCTGCCTCCATGACACCCTGGCCATGGCTGAACAATTTGGCCACTAAATACAGGCTTGGCCACCCAAACCCCCACTCCCTTCAATGACCAGTCTTACCTTTGAGTGGGAGGAAATTAAGAAGCACTGGTCAGCCCTTTGGATTGGGTTCCTAGTCCTGCTCTGTCTTAGGTTTTTCCTGCCTACTTCTGGACACATATCAGCCTTGTCATGAAATAGTCTTCAATGGTTTTATTTTTAATGGCCATAAATTATACACTAATATGCAAAAATGTGTCTCACTGTCCCCCTTCCTCTTGCCAAATCATATGTAAAAATGCTTATCCTTGTAGCTTTGACAAAGCTGGGTATAACCATTCTTTTTTTTAATATTTGATAGTTCAAAAGGAAAAACTTAGAGTAGTTGGACATTTTTCTGGCATTTAATAGTCATTTGTTTTTTGACTTTGAGCCTGCCACTAGAATGCAAGAGAGAAATCCCAGTGGCTTGTTTTGGTTAGAACAACTGGGCCCTGCTACCATTAGCTTCTTAATTACATAACAGCAGTGCAAGAAGTCCACCGAAGAGTCTGGCTTTTTTCCACATGGGGACACAGATGCCCTGTTTCTTAATTTAATACCATCTGCAAGGCTGTTGGGAAATATGGAGAAAAAAGTGAGAGCTCCATTTATTTATGCAGCCCAATTTAATTATTTTACACAGAGAAAAATGGTTTTCTCTAATGATGCCTGGAGGGATGAATATAATAAAGTAGAAGGGATGGGAAAACAAATTCATTTTGTATAGAGAAAAAGGAAACAGATTCTTGCTTGAGGGTGTTCTAAAACTGGGTCCAGTAAAGACAGTGTTGTCACCCCGTTCTTCTTCTGGGAAACCTTTGGAAGCTGTCCTGACATCTGACAAAACTGCACTGTCAATATGCTGCCTATCTTTTTTAAAGTAATAGAACATGAAGTTCAATGTGGATAAAGGAAAAACATTTTGTTTATGAGAAAGGAAGAGTCTGAATTATAGGTAGACTTGGCAAGCAAGGTGGTTTAAGTCCCATTCCAAGGAAATTCTTTGTCCATGTTTCTGAATACATTATAATTGAGACATTCCTACTCCCTGCCCCAGCTCTTCAGGGGATTTAAGTAGGTTTCATCAATCTTGGACAACTCTGGATGATTTCTCATCATGTTATTCCTTCCTCTGTAGGGAAGCTCACTGTAAGTATTCAGGTCTTACTTTTCATTCATGGGGTCTTAAGAGTGTCTTGGGTCATTGAGAAAGTGTGTTGCTTATCCTGGATGCATCAGAGAGGAGATTGGCACTTATTTTGCTGCACAATCTATGTTTGCCAGGGTTCCTATGACAAATGCCACACAATGGTGGGCTTAAACAATAGAAATGTATTATCTCATAGTTTTGAGGATAAGAGAAGTCCCAAATCTAAGCATCAACAAGCCAATACTTTCTCCCCAAAGTCTGCAACACTGTGGTACTGGTTGCCAGTGATGCTTGGGATTCTTTGGCTTGTACACCTGCCTTGCATGACATGGTGATTTCCTCTCCTCTCTCTTCCATGTTCTGTTGAATTCTGGCCTCTGGCTTCACCTCATGGCTTTCTTTCTCTCTGAGTTTCTTCTGCTTATAAAGGACACTGGTAGTCTGGATTAAGGTCCACCCTCATTAAGTTTGGGTACCCCTCAACTTGGAGTAACATCTTCAAGAAGTCCTGTTTACAATGGGTTCACACTCACAGGAATGCAGATTAAGATTAAAAACATATTTTTTTTCTAGAATTGATATCTCAGTCTACCACAGGTGGCTTGTTGGATAATGATTCTATGAGGCTCCTTGGATGATGCTTGGAGGTTGGAGTCCTTATCTCACCCTCTGCTCTACTTGTGGTCCCTTCACCTCTCCCTTTTTCTCATTTTGTGGAATCTTTTATCCAGTTTGGACATGGTGGTCTTTCAATCCTTAATTTAGAGTAGCAGCTTGCGAAATTGATGGTCAAGTATTTGTGGCCATTGCTTTATTCAGGTAGGCTAGTTTTGCTCTCTGGGCTGGGGTCATGAGAAGGCCTTCACAAATGTTGTGAGCATTAATACAGAAAAGCCAATTGATTAATATTTCAAAATATTACCTTTGCCTAAGAGAACATAAGCTTGTTCTTTATTGCTGCTTGGAGTGAGACAAGGCAGAGAAGTGGAGAGACCATTGAACTTGGAACAAGGAAATCAGAACTCCAGACACAATGTATTCACCAGTGAGATGATCCTGACTTCATCTCCTTTTCTCTTCTATCAGTTTTGTATGAGGGTTCAGTCCCATACTTTCAGAAGCTTATTGGACACCACCACTTGGATGTCACACAACACCTCACATTTAACACATCAAATGTAATGTGTTTACAACTAGGCTCATATTCTCTTCCTTCCCCAGCTCCTAATGCCAAACCTGCCCTGCTCCCATGTCCCACCATGTCTAATTACAGCACCATCTATGCAGCTTTCTCACCCAGTTACCTTGGAACCATCCTTTCCTTGTACTCTTCCTCAATCCCCACAGTTACTCAATTACCAGAATCTTAGGAAACCCATCTCAGAAGCAACTCTTCCATCTGTCCCCAGCTATTCAGCCTGTTGCTACTGCTTCATTTCATGCCCCCCTCTTTTCTGTTGCAGAACATTAAAACATCTTCCTTATTGATCTCTGTGTAACCCAACCTCTAAACTCCCCTAGAGGGATCATCTTTACTCAAAGAAGTTTCTTGATTCTGGAGGAGCATCCAACCCTGCAGGCTGTTCCTGGTTCCTCACATTCTGGCACCGCTCACCTCTCCAGCCTGTTTCCTTCTGTCCACCTTCCATGACCATCTCCTGGTTTCCAACTCACAACTCCCCTTTTCAGTACCCCATGCACATGACAATTCCTTTCCACATGCTGGTTCCTTTGCTTGGACTGCCCCTCCCCCTTCCTCTTCTTCCACCAGGTATATCCATACTGATTTCTCAAATCCATACTGATTTCCTCTCTGACACATTTCCTGCCTCTTGAGGAAGCATGAATAGCCTTCTTCTTTCATTCTTTCACTGTGGTGGTTAAAACACCTCTTTCTAATCATCAGTTTGCATTTCTTGTCTCACTCAGTGCCCATTATCTCAGAAGCACATGAAGGGAACAGATTTGAGAGTTCAAAACTTGCTCTGGGTCTTGATGTTCTGAGGTGAATGTGTACAAGGGCAGCAGGAGAAGGAAGTACAGCTGCTGTAGTAGTCCAGACAGAATAGATGAGGAAGAATTTAGGAGGTGGCATTGACAGGGCAAGTGATGACAAGATGAAGAGTGAGGGAAAGTGAGATGTCAAGGATGTGTGTGTCTGGGGAAAGGCATGGTTTTCCTGGTAAGGGTGCTCTTCTGTTTTCATACAAAGTAGTTCTAAATTTTGAAATCTCCATTTTCTCATGGGTAATTTGGATGCTAACCCTATTTAATAGGGGTGTCATGAGTATTAATCGGCACATGGAAACATTAGCTAAATTAATTTTTAATATAAAGAAGTCAAGGCACCTTTAAAGATAAGTGTTTTTGAGATAAAGCACACAAAATGCTTAGAAGAATGTCCAGTACCTGTCAAGCACTCAATGAGAACAGTCTCTTCTTTCTGTAAAGCTAAAATAAAGAAAACTCTGACTCAGGTGCCAGAATAGCCCCTGAGATAAAAGGAAACTCCATGCCAGCATTTAGCATATATAAAAATATGTCTTTGTATAATTGGACCCTTCTGTCTCCTCTTTAAGATCTAGGGTAAAATATCACCTTCTGAGAGTTCTCCTCTACAGAGAACTGCATCTAAAGCTTCACCCCGAAACCCCACCCCTGCCAAGCTGTCCATTGTCACAACACCTTTTAGTTCCTTCATTGCACTCACAGCATTATCCTGTTTATTCATTAGCCTACTTGCTTCACACCTGTGTCTCGCTCTGGGGAAGACTATCCTGCAGAACTGGGACTGTATCAGTTTTATACTCAGCTGTCATCCCAGCATCTAGGCCAGCATACAACCCACTGAAGGCACCCAGGGAGTATTTATGAGATGAATCAATGGTGGACTGGATATCTGGTTTGCAGGTTGGTTACCTGGACCAGGCTGCTCTGTCCTCATGGAGCATCATCTAAGGCAGCTGTTTGTGGATGCTGTTTCAGAGAAGGAAGGAGGTGAAAAGCATGGGGAAACAGTCTTGCTCAAATTCTGGATAAAGCCCCCCTCAAAACTTCAGGCCCAAAAGAAGAAACCCAGGTTACGAATTTTTAGTTCAGGGCATCACACCAAAATCTAAAGAGGCACCTGGTAGTTTGGGCTGCAAAGTTAAAATTTCATACAGAACTTAACTCTTGGCTTCAACTTGTAAACATTTGACATACAGTTGTACCCCATTTTTACCCTCCTTCAGGGCTGGTGGGAAATGAAATAAAGGTCAACAGCAGTTTTCTCTGGACTGTCAGATTATGAGGAACTTTTAGGATTTCCTTTGTGCATTTCCTAATTTTTAGTATTTCTCAATTTTCCTACCCTGTATGTGTGTGTGTATATATACATATATATATTAATTTAAAGAAAACACTAAAATTTATTTTCAAAAATGACAATACTGAAAATTTGGAACAGAAGGGATTAGGAACTGGGAGAGAACAGTGTCTGCTGAGGCTCTTCTCTGACATCCTCTGTCTCATTTTTCCTGCCTGTTTAGAAGTAATCATGAGCAGACCTTTGTGGGCTGAGAGTGGGCTCTGCCAGACTGCATCTTTCTTCTCTCTCTCTCTCTCTCTGGCATGACTCACTTACACTGTCTAAGGACACCACATTTATTAGTATATGAGATGGTCTGGAATACAAATGATGAACATTTGTGCAAAACACTCGGCAGCAAGAGTTCCTGTCATTCTCTTTCCCAGCAACAGTGTTGAAGACATCCCAGCTGTGCTCCGTGCTGTTTGAATTAGATTCTGTCTGCAGCTACAGTTCTCTGGAGGACTCACTGGACTCTCTCCCATGCCCACAGGACAATTACTGGCCACAGAGATGTGCTCTCAATTTACAGGCAGGAAACACCTAGTGAATGTTTAATCTGATAAGGGAAATAAGAAGAGGAAGAATATCTGACATGTCAAGGAATCATACCCTCTCAGTTTTTGTTTTCATGTAAATTATAGTAATTTGATACTCATCATCATTTCTTTGAAATTGGTAGGACAGATGTTGTTGCCTTACTTTTCAAGTGGGAAACTGAATTGTACAGGTGATAAATTACCTGGTGATATGATCCTGTAAGAGACACTGAAAACAGCATTTATTTCTTCTTACTGTGCATGCAAGAATATGCCCATCCTATCATAAATATACTATTAAAATATCTTATCATATGAATATTAGAAAAGTCCTTTGATAGACCCAAGGACTCTTTAAAATGGATATGCAGAGACTAAATGTGTTACAAAAAATGTTTAGCACATGTAATAATTTTTAATTATCTTTTGAATTGGGGTTAACAGTAGTATGAGTAATTAAAATGTCAGTTTATCCACATAACTACTTTAACTAATGGCCATGTCCCAGAGGCCTGTGAAATTTGTTAGTTACCCAACAGCTAATTATGACATTGACAACAACATGACCTTGACAATGATGTAATAGAATAGCTGGATTTATTAACTTGCTACATGGCCTCCAGCCATGTAGGCACCAATATCATCACAATTCTATGGATAGAAAGCTGCATTTCAGTAAGCTTCTGTAGCTTTCCCAACTCATTAAGATAAACTCTTAACAACTAGCAATAATGCTTTCCTAAGGTTTTGGGAAAAGTAGACAACTGACAGAAGGAAGAGAGTCCAGATTGCTAAAATCTTTACTATTTTCCTCCTGTGTAATTGACAGAGAAAGGAATGAGATGTAATAAAAAGAAATTCACTAGTATTTATTGAGTAGCTGCTGGGCCAGGCTCTGATCTGAGTGTGCCACATATGTCAACTCTTAATCCTCACAGCAATGCTGAGAGGCATGTACTCTCTTTACTGTGCTCATTTTACAGATTTGGAACTGAGGCTCAGAGAGGCTAAAGAACTTACTGGTAAGTACAGCATCACTTAACTGGACAGCCAAAATTAGAACGCATGGTATCTGGCTGCAGAGCCTGTGCTTTTAAACCTTGCTCGATGCAACCACTTAGTAAACTCTGGTTCATCACCAAGGACCCAGAACTACATTAGGTACTTCACATGCATTATCTCATTTAATTGCCACCACAGCCATGAGAAGAATTATTATCTCCATTTTACAGTTTAGGTGCCAAAACTCCAGTTGTCCATAACTCCCGTTGTCCACAAAATAGAGGCTCATTCATTGCCTTGCCCAAATCTGCATTAGGGAATTTGCCACAGAATTAGAAATAGAATCCAGGCCCTGTACAGCTCTTATCATTGAACTAGGTTCCTTCCCTTTTGCTTTTCTGCCTGACTTCTCAGTATTTCTAGTATCTTATGATGGAATGTGTTCACACATTCTCTGCTTTCTCTAACCTCTTGTCAGAGCCCAGTTGTGCATTTGATATTCTTCAAACAAACCAATGACATTAAGGAGGAAAAGTATTCAAGGGCATCCAAATCTTGTGCTATTGATACTGTTCTTTTGATCACAGTGACCCTGAACAAGAAAACAGCACTTCCTGTGACTGTTGTGTAGAATCTTTGAGCTGCCTCAACATCCCTGGCTGCCTTTTATACATCTTTTAGGCAAATAAAGTAGGGCAGGACAGAGAGAAATGTCTGGAATGATATAGAATGCTGGCCCTGCTAGGTTTTCTCTCTCTCAATAAAAGTAGAAGGTTCACAAAAGAAAGAGAGTAAGAAAATCGACTTAAGCCACTGAAAAATAGCATAGAGGCAAGAAAAGTGTGGTAGTTGTTTTGTTTTGTTTTTGTTTCAGGTTTTTTTACTTGCTTTCTGTTTTGTTTTCAGAAGGTCTGTTTGTTAAGAGGGAGCTGTCAGATCACATGTTGTTTTAACATTATGAGAAACTTAAAGATATTCTATATTCCCTCCAAAAGAGGCAAAAGAGAGATTTCTTCACTTTCTCAGCCCTGGCCTTCCACCATACAAATGAACCCTCTTTAGTCTTTGAAGTCTTTCTTTTCTGCTGCTGAAAAGCAGTGATGAATCTAGGACTGTGGCTTTCAGATTTGTTCGTTGGCATCCTAAAGATTTTCAGTTTCAAAAATTGACTAATGAGGGAAGGCCTTAAGGCACTATTTCAGGTCATATCTCTTTCAGTATGTCTGTTTTATATTTTGGGATTCTGCTCAGAATTATATCCTGAGAGGAATTACAAAAGATCAAAAGTTTTGTGAATTTTGGGGAGTGCTTTCCTTTCAAGTTTTAGGTTGGAAAACTGACTCAGCTCATGAGAGCAGGACCTGCTATATACCTGGGATGGCTCGTCTTGTGGCAGGGTATGAGAGCAACCTATGAAGTCTCCAGACATGTCCTACCTTGACCTCAGCTTGTAGAACACAACTGGTGGCTGTCCTTCTCCCCTTCTGGGATTTACTGCCCAGTCTTAATTTTTTTTCTGTGTGCAATTTTACAAACTTGAAGTCATATTGTTATATAAGCATTTTTTTTCATTTAGCAGTACATTGCAAGAATTTTCCCACATCATCAAAGTTCTCATAAATATAAATTTTAATGACTGCATAAAATTCCATCCCATGCATTTAGCCATTCGCCCTCTGGATATTTAGATAATTTGTTTTGCTATAATAAATGATAGTCTGATGAACATATTTGTCAAAATATTTTTGCCAACATTACTAATTATTTCCTTAGGATAAATTCCCAGAAGTGTAACTTATGGGTCTATGAATATTACATCTATAAAACTCAATGCATTTTACTAAACTTCTTTCTGGAAACACTAAAAATCAGTTTATATTCCCACACTGAAGTGTAACAATGTACAATTTCAGCTGACTGCCCCTGAATGTAACTCTCTGTTTCATCAGGAAAAGAAAAGAATATTTTCATCAGAAAAATCATCTTTTGGCTTGCAGTTGCTATTTAAAGCAGAAAAATGCATGCAGGCCTGATGGAATTGTGTGAGGAAATTTTTTCCTTCTGAGAATGAGGATGAGAAAAAAATGTAGGAATCAAGAAATATAATTAAAGTATAGTATTTGGGCCACAGTTATTAAAACCCAGTTGAGGAGGTGCGAGGGTAATTCTGTGGTAGAATTCTCACTTGCCATGCAGAAGACCCAGGTTTGAGTCCCAGCCCATGCACTTCCCAAACAAACAAATGAAAAACCAAACAAAGCAAAAATTCAACAACTGGTGCTGCAATAAGGGGATACTCACATAGAAGAAGAATGAAATGTGACCCCCGTCATACAGCATGCAAAGAAAAAAAAAGCCAGTTGAAAATTTTTTCAAACATAGTATGTCATAAAAATGACAACAGGGTGGGCCATGGTGGCTCAGCAGGCAGAGTTCTCACCTGCCATGCCAAAGACCCGAGTTCATTCCCGGTGCTGTCCCATGTGAAAAAAAAATGAAAACACCTTACTCCTAATCACTTATACTGGAATGTAAGCATATTTTCAGCCCAGTTGTACAAGCACAGACCTTTCAAAGTGCTAAGAGTTGGAATGTTACATTTGGATCCTGAATTTACCACACATTTGGTGAGAGGCAGGGGGCCCAACAGCTGTCATTATGAAGGATGGTTAAATAAATAACTGATGTTTAATTGGGATGCCTGGGTCAAAATCATGGCTTTGCCACTTACTAACTTTGTGGCTTTGGTCAGGTCAATTAATTTCTCCAGCCTGTATAATGAAGAAAATATCTCTATCCCCAGCTGTGCAGCTGCATCTGGCTACTGAACACTTGAAATGTGGCTGATCAGAATTCAGATGTGCTATAAATATATGCACACACTTCCCAAGCCTTTGTACAAAAACAGAATATGAAACAGTCTTATTAATAATTTTATATTGGTTGAATGTTGAAATGATAGGTTGGATGTCTTGGCTTCATTAAAACTTATGATCAAAATTATTTTTAATGTCTCTCTATATTTTACTTAAAAAATTTTTTTTGTTCCTTGCTAATGTGGTTGGCAATCTGTTTTTATTGGACAGCATTGCTCTAGAATGTAATAAGGTCTTCAGAAATATTTCTCAGAAGCTGTTCAGGTGGGGTACTTCTCCACTGTGGAGTCACCCAGTTGTTTTATCTGATGGAACCTTTGGGACTTAGGATACTATAAGACACCTGGGCTGAATACCCTGAGTTCTGGATGGTTTAGAAAAAGCTGGGTAGGGATGATGCATACTATTTCATTGTATATTAGAGGAGTGTGCACAGCATTTAAAAATAGTATTGCCCTCCCTCTACCCTGCCCCATCATGAGCCCTCATGAGTTATTTCTGTTGGCCACGTTATGAATTTGACATTTGGTTCAGTTGGTGGGACCTGCCTCGGTCCTTTAAAACAGAATGGACAGTTAGCAAAAGGTCAAAGCCACTATGGCTGGTGGTAGCTGTCCAGACCCGTGAAAGGGCAGAGGAGACCCAGGGAAATTGGAATAGTCAGCATGACAAAATGCTTGGTCAGGATCCAGACTCGAAGAAGCCTTCACTTGCACATGGTCAACCACTGTGGCAGTAATGTGTTTGTTTGTTTGCTGAGACAAGGCTCCAAGATCACAGCTAGAAATGCTGGTACATGCCCAGCCCTCTGCTGCCTGCAGGCTTCCAGCTTCCAGATCTGGGAGAGAAGCCAAGGGAGAACTTAAAGTTACAATGTTGTTGACAAGGATGGGAAAGTGAGAGAGGGAGGGAGAAAAGCAGAGAGACAGACAGGAAGAAAGCTAGTGAGTGAGGGAGTGGGAAGGGCAGCTGGGAGAGCCTGAAAAGAGGGTCCCACTGCCTTGTGAAGCAAATGAGGTGTATGGAGTGTGTCCTAAAGCAAGTCCTGATCTGCTGACTGAGGAAGGAGTCAGCGATGTGTTCAGATTGTGCAGTGATGATGGAGATTGTGGAGAAAGCAGATCGGATGACCTCGGGAGCGCCGAGGGGCGGGGCGGGACTTGCACTCAGCAGGAGGCAGCTGCGGCTTCCACTGCGAGAAGTGTCGCGGTGCGGAGACCAACAGGCTCTGCCCCCATTTAAGGCTCGCTGGCTGCAGTTTTGTCCGCTGCCCCGCGCAGTCTCTCGCCTCGGCAGGCCCTCAGCGTGAGGCGCAGTCCCACCGGGTGGTCCGCGCGGAGCCGTTAGGCTCGGGCAGGGAAACGGTTAGGGCAACTTCTAACCGTCAGCGCCGCCGCCTCGGGCTGAGTGTAAGTCCAGCCCCGCCCCTCGGAAGGTGGGGGTCGTCCTGGGCGCGCGCGTGTCAGTCAAATCGAAGCCCCCGGGCCGTTCCCCACCGCCACCCGGCGCGGAGACCAAGAGGTTCTGCGCCCTGCGACAACCTGACCTCACGGCCTGGTCCTCTGCTCCCCGGAGTCTCACAAGCAGGAATCCGTGCTGCAGAGCAGCTCGCCGGCCTCCGGCGCCAGTCGACGCGGCCCCTTTAAGGGAGTCTCCTCGCCGCGTGGGGCGGGGCGGGGCAGGGCCCGCGAGGGGTTCGGACGGACAGACACGGGAGCAACCAGGACGGCCACCGCCTTCCTAGGTGGGGACTTGCACTCAGCAGGAGGCGGCGGCCACGACTGCCAGAAGTATCCCGGCAGGAATCCAAAGGCTCCACCGGCTGCGCGCAGCCCCGGCCCTCCACCCACCGCGATGGCTGCGGGGCCGCCCCCAGGCGCGCTGATGCCCCGCGGCTGCCTCCGAGACCCCGGGCAGCGCTGAAGAGCCGTGGCGGTCGAGCGGCCGTCGGGGCGCCGCGGTCCTGCTGGTCACCGCCAACATGGACTCGCCTTGGAACACGTGAGTGCCTGCCGCCGTCGGATGGCGGGCGGGTGGTGGGGGGCGCGGGCCGCAGGGCCCCCGAGCTCTGAACCCCGAATTGTCCCCGAGTGCCGCTGCCCAGCCTGAACTCTGGGCCCCTTGCCCCACCCAGAACCCGTGGCCCCCTCAGATACCGAAAACCTGTCTTGAATACGCCCCGGGAATAGGACCCTGGAGTCTGGAGCCCGGACCCCAAACTAACCCCTCCACCTTCCGTTTGCTTCATCCTTTTTTTTAACCCATTTTACCTTAATGCTGTGCAAATTTATATCTTAAATTTCTTTTATACCTACCTTTAACTGAGATGCAGTTTATATACCGTAAAAGCGCCTGTTTAAAGCCTATACCGCGATGTTGTTTAGCGTCTTTACAAACTGCCACCATTGCATTAATCTACTTTAGAACACTTTGCACCCCGCAGTCACCCCGTTTCACCCCCAGACCTGGCGACCACAGTCTGCCCCTGTCTCTAGGATGTCCCTACTCTGGGCGCTTCAGTACTGGAGCTGACGCGTCCCTCGTTCCGTGTCCTCTTCTCTCCCGCGCTCAGGCCTTTGCTCCTTTGGTGGTGCGACAGCGCCCGGTCCTATGGCTGGTCCCGTTTGTGTGTGGGTCTTCCGTGGTGGGCGCCCACGTGGCCCCCGCTGTGCGGGGTCCTTGTGGAGGGAGTTGCAGTGCTCACCACGTGCAGGTGTTCTCGGCGGCTTTCCAGCTCTCGGAGCACGCACACTGGGAGTGGGGTGCTGGCACAGGCGAGTTGTTTACTGCTTTCCGGAGTTGCCGCACAGGTCCCGGCAGCAGCTGCGCGCGGTTCCAGTTCTCCCATCTTTGCCAGGGCTTGTCATTGCTTTTTCGTTGTTGTTGTTGAGAAATGTGACATAGAAAAGAGCAGCAAGTTTCAAGGCACATTAGTAGAACAGCTTTCAGTTTTTGGTGTGGGTTACAATTCCACAATTTGAGGTTTTTACTTCTAACTGCTTGAGATACTGGAGACTAAAAGGGACATCGGTTCAGATTCTGCAGCCATACTCCTTTGTTAAACCCTACCTTCTCTGTATAACTCAATCTCCATCTTTGGTCTTCCTCCCACTCTTTAGGGCTATGCCCTTTTTAACTGTTTCACTGTTGGAAGGGACTGTCGATAATATGGGGTATGGGGTATGGGGATGGAAGGAACGAGTTGATGTTCTGGAAGGGCTGCGCCCTCTGTATTTCTTTGGTCCAGGGACTCACGTGGAGGTTGTAGGTTACTGAAAGTTACCCTAGTGCTTGGAACCTTTGTCTATTTTTATGTGTTGCCCGAGATGTTGTTTAGGATTGGCAGGAACGGTTTTGGTTGGGGTTTGGCAAGGTATGATAGGTGGCAATGTGTAAACGCAGCATGCATGAGAGTGATCCAGAGGAGCCTCTCAATTCTATTTGAACTCTCAGCCACTGATACCTTATTTGTTAACACTTCTTTTCCCCATTTTTGTCTGGAAGACATTGTTGATCCCACGGTGCCAGGGCCAGGCTCATCCCTGGAGTCACTTCCGACATTGCCAGGGAGACTTTCACCCCTGGATGTCAGGTCCCACTTAGGGGGAGGACAATGATTTCACTTGCAGAGTTGGGCTTCAAGAGGGTGAGGCCACATCTGAGCAACAAAAGAGGTCCTCCAGAAGTAACTCTTAGGCATGCCTATAGGTAGGCTAAGCTTCTGTGCTCCCTACATAAGCAAGAGTAAGCCTCAGGATCAAGGGCTTAGCCTACTGACTTGGGTGTCCCTCGTGTTGACACAGTATCTGGGGTTTCCCTGCTGTTGTCATTGTTTATTTAAAGGTTAACTCTTGATGGTTATGGGCATCTGAGTGGTATGAGTGGTCTCTTGTGGTCTGGGTGTGTTTCCCTAGTGACTGGTGAGCTGAGAATCTCTTCGTGGGCTTCTGAGTGTGTTCATATCCTGTGCCCCTTTTCAGTTGTGTAGTTTATCTTTTGATGGTGTCTGCTGGTTTTAACTGTGAATGAAGAGGAGCAAGGAGGCGCAGGTGCTAGTGCTGTTTCTGGTGCTGATGCTGGGTGGGCTGCACTGAGTTTGGTGCTACCTGGCTTCCCAGATGTATGGATGGTCACTTCCTGGCCTTCTCCTGGTGTGACACCTGCTGGCTGGCTCCTGGCTGTGTGTCTGTCCTGAGGGGCCTCCAGGCCCCACCCACATCTCAGGTACTTGGAGCCTGTCCCACCTGGGGCTGGTGCTCAAGTGGGCTTTAGTGCCAAGGTCCCATCCTGAGGTCTCCTCCTGCACATCCCAGAGTCTTCTTCCCAGCCTCTTGGCCTGGGCAGGGCCAGCAGTCCATGGCGGGCACTGGTGGGTGGCCCTGTGGCCCAGGGTGGGGTGACAGGGACCAGACAAGGCTGAGTTGCCCCAGCTGCAGGGCAGTCCTCCCTTGTGCAGGGTGCCACATGTTGTCACTGCCTGGGCAGTCCTGACCAGGTGCCCTCGGCCCAAATCCCTTCAGCAGGGCTGGGGCTTCTCTGTCCTCAAAGCCCCGACATTTACTGCTGACCCCGTGAATGCCACCCCCCTTCTGAACAATCCCTTTCGTGGTGTGTGTGAAGTTTCTGCTTTATAAGCACCACAGAGCCAGGGATTCCAGCTTCCCAGAGGTGGCAGGCCAGGGCAGGGCCGTGTGGAAAAGCACATCCTCGTCGCCTCCTGGGGCCTCCAAAGACACTCACACAGGTGCCCACTGCATGACACTACTTCCCCCACGTCCTTGCTGCCACCCTCCAAGGTGGCCCCACTGTGCCAGTGGGCAGGCGAGGACTCTGAACGTCTCCCTTCTCCAGTGGGCGCATCCTCCTTGTTCGGAGCCAAGGTCTCTGTGACATCCACCCTCTGTGGTTCCCAGGGTGTCCACCCCAGGAAACTGCAGTGTCCACCATGCATAGTCCCCAGAGCATCCAGCCCAGGTCCTCAAGGTGTCGAGCTCAGGTCCCCATGGTTACCACCCTCCACGGTTCTCACAGCATCCACCCCAGGTCCCTGTGGCATCCACCCTGCACAGTCCCCAAAACACAGAGGTTGTCTGTGTTTTCCATGGTGCCCACCCCAGGTCCCTACAGTATCCGCTGCCAGGTCCACACACCATCCATGCCAGGTCCCCATGGCATCCACCCTTCATGGTTCCCACGGTGTCCACCCTCCACGGTCCCCACAGCATCCAGACTCCATGGTCCCCATCCCTTCATTCCAGGTCCCCACAGAGTCTACCACAGGTCCCTGTGGCCTCCACCCTCCACGGTTCTCACAGCATCCACCCCAGGTCCCTGTGTCATCCATCCTCCACAGTCCCCATGCATTCAACCTCTGTGTTTTCCATGGTACCCACCCAGGTCTGTACAGTATCCGCTGCCAGGTCCACACACCATCCATGCCAGGTCCCCATGGTGTCCACTCTCCATGGTTCCCCGGTGTCCACCCTCCACAGTCCCCACAGCATCCAGACTCCATGGTCCCCATCCCTTCATTCCAGGTCCCTACAGAGTCTACCACAGGTCCCTGTGACCTCCACCCTCCATGGATCCCATGGCGTCCATCCCAGGTCCCCCATGGTATCCACTCCCAGGTCCCCGTGGTGTCCACCCTCCACGGTCCCCATGCATTCAGCCTTAGTGTCTCTGTGGTATCCATCCCCCCAGGGTTTCCACCATGTGCCTGCATGTGTTAGCAGTGTGACACCCCTCCCCTAGTCCCCCACTGCATTCTCCCCCAGGGTCCTTGCAATGACCCCCCTAAGGTCTGCATGGTGAACCCCAAGTGTCCCTGTGCCTTTTAACCACCCCCAGGGGTCCCCCTCCCCCCACCACATCCTCCTCCCCAGGGCCCCTGGCATGCCCCTGAGACAAAGTGCCTGAGTTGTGCCTGGAAGGTGGGTGACAGGGTGGGTGCAAGGTCCAGGGGCTGCCCTTTGCCAGGTTGGGGTACCCCCTTGTGGAGGATGTTTGTACAGGTGGGTCTGTGCACAGCTGTTGGGCATTTTCTGTGTCTAATGGTTTTTCACTTTTTTCTTCTTTCCATCCAACAAGCCTGCAGAAGAACCCTGCAGGAGTTTTATCAGGTGAGCTGCTTCTCACAGCTGCTGCGTACTCATGCCTCCCTACTCCTCTGGGCAGCAACTCTGAGCCCTGGTGGCTGGTTCTGGAGAGCCTCTGCTGGTAAGTGTTGCTTCAGGGCTGTGAGGCACGCAGAACAAAAGTATAGATGAGCCCCTGGAGGCGCCGGTGGGGATCCCACACAGAGAGGCCAAGGTCAACGTGGTGTTTTATCTCCCAGCTGCCAGTGTTTTTGCTTGGGGGTGTCTGTGTTTGGGGTTGCTCTCCAGGGGAGAAAGTCTCAGGTGGTGGGGCCCCGGGCCCTTGTCTATCCAAGTGCATCTGCCTGCAGTCCAGCCCTCCGCAGACTTATGGTTTCAGGGGTCGAGGTTGGAGGGGGAAGCAGGCCAGGCTTTCTGTGGTCCGTGAGAGCCCTGGGGAGAACTGGGATGTCATCCTGGCATTTCTCAACCTCATTTGACCCGTTTTTTTAGGAGGAAAGGGGGGAT
>NC_135345.1:73115394-73338535 GCF_023851605.1 Tamandua tetradactyla | reverse complement strand
AAAATTGAACTGGAACTCAGGGAAATGATAGATCAAACAAAGCATACAAATATAAGACTGATTGGTGTCCCAGAATGAGAAGAGAGAAGTAAAGGGCTAGGAAGAGTAGTCAAGGATATAATGGATGAAAATTTCCCAACCCTCATAAAGGACATAAATATATAAGTGAAAAAGCCCAACAAACTCCAAACAGAATAATTCCATGTAGGCCTTCCTCAAGACACATGCTAATCAGCCTATCAACATTTGAAAAGAAGTATAAAATCCTGAAAGTGGGAAGAGAAAAACAATCTGCTATATACAACAGGAACCAAAATAGACTGTGTTCAGACTCTCCTAGTAGCACCCTGGAGGCAAGAAGGCAGTGGTATGATATAGTCAAGGTCCTGAAAGAGAAAGGCTTCCAGCAAAGAATACTATACCAAGACAAATCATCCTTTAAAATTGAGGGAGAGATTAAAGTTTTCAAAGACAAGGAAGTCCTGAAAGAAATCGTCAACCAGAGAACAATCCTACAAGAAAAATTAAAAGGGGCTCTTCCAGCTGAAATAAAAGACAGGGGAGGGAGGTCTGCATAAGGACATAGAATCAAAGAGCACCACTACAGTAATTTAAATAATACAATTAGAAAGATGGAAAAGAATACATATATCTGACAAAAAAATAAATAATATAAAGTGGTGGAATCATGAAATGCCTTTTCAGTACTAACTTTCACTGTTAATGGAAAGTTATTAAAAGATACAGATTGGCAGTCTTACCAATTAAAAGATACAGATTGGCAAAATGGATTAAGAAACATAACCCAGTTATATGTGACTTCTAAGAGTCTCATAGACACAGGGACAAAAAATTGATTGAAAGTAAAAAGATGGAAGTAGATTTTCCACGCATGTTGTAAGCAAAAGAAAGCAGGAGTAGCTATACTAATATCAGACAAAATAGACAGTAAATGTAAAACTCGTCATCTCCTCTCATCACCACATCTTGTTGACTCATCTCATCTCATCATCCCGTCTTGTCTTCCCGTCTCGTCTCCATGTCTCATCCCACCGTCCTGTCTCATTGTCTCATCATTTCATCGTCCCATCTCATCATCTCATCTTGTCTCGTCGCATCGTCTCATCTCATCTTGTCATTCTGTCTCATTGTCCCATCTCGTCTGGTCATCCCATCTCATCATCCCATCTCGTCATCCCGTCTCATCATCACATGTCATCGTCTAATCTCATAGTCTCATCTCATCATCTCATCTCATCATCTCGTCATCTCATCTCACGTCATCATCTCACTTCATCTCATTGTCTCCTCTCATCATCCCATCTCATCGTCTCGTCTCGTCTCGTTGTCCCATCTCGTCTTCCCATCTCATCTCCATGTCGAATCCCACCATCTTGTCTCATCGTCTCATCATTTCATCATCCCATCTTGTCATCTCATCTCATCATCCCGTCTCATCGTCTCAGCTCATCATCACATCTTGTCTTGTCTAGTCGTCTCATCTCAGCTTGTCATTCTGTCTCATTGTCCCATCTCGTCTCATCATCCCATCTCATCATCCCATCTCGTCATCCCATCTCATTGTCCATCGCATCATCCCATCTCATCATCTCATGTTGTTGTCTCATCTCGTAGTCTTGTCTCGTCATCTCATCTCATTGTCTTGTCCTCTAATCTCGTCTCATCTTCTCACTTCATCTTGTTGTCTCCTCTCATCATCCTATCTCATCATCCCATCTCATCGTCCATCTCATCATCCCTTCTCATCATCTCATGTTGTTGTCTCATCTCGTAGTCTCGTCTCGTCATCTCATCTCATCCTCTCACCATCTCATCTTGTCTCATCGTCTCGCTTCAAGTCTTCATCTCATCATCCCATCTCATCATTTCATCTCATCTTGTCATCCCGTCTCGTCTTTCCATCTTATCTCCATGTCTCATCACACCCTCTTATCTCATTGTCTCATCATTACATTGTCCCATCTCGTCATCACATCTCATTGTCCCATCTCATCATCTCATCTCGTCCTCTCATCTTGTCTCGTCTCATCATCTCATCTCATCCCGTCATTCCATCTCATCTTCCCATCTCATCTCCATGTCTCATCCCACCATCTTTTCTCATTGTCTCTTCATTTCATCGTCCCATCTCATCATCTCATCTCGTCGTCCCGTCTCATCATCTCATCCCATCATCTCATATTTTCTCGTCTCATCATTTCATTTGGCCTCATCTCGTCATCTCATCTCATCTTGTAGTTCTGTCTCATTGTCCTGTCTCATCTCATCATCCTGTCTCATCATCCCATCTCATCATCCCATCTCATTGTCCGTCTCGTCATCCTGTCTCATCATCTCATGTTGTCATCTCATCTCATAGTCTCGTCTCGTCATCTCATCTCATTGTCTCATCATCTCATCTCATCTCATTGTCACGCTTCATCTCGTCGTCTCTTCTCATAATCACATCTCATTGTCTCGTCTCATCTCATTGTCCCATCTCGTTTCCCTTCTCGTCTCCATGTCTTATCCCACCATCTAGTCTCATTGTCTCATCATTTCATCGTCCCATCTTGTCATCACATCTCATTGTCACATCTCATGGTCTCATCTCATTGTCTCATCTTATCTCATTGTGTCATCTCATCTCATTGTCTCATCATCTCATCTCCTCCCATCATCTCACTTCATCTCGTTGTCTCCTTTCAACACTCATCTCGTAGTCTCGTCTCATCTCGTCATCCCGTCGCATCTTCCTGTCTCATCTCCATGTCTCATCCCACCATCTTCTCTCATTGTCTCATCGTTTCATTGTCCCATCTCGTCATCTCATCTCATCATCCCGTCTCATCATTCCATCTCACCATCCTGTCTCGTTTGTCTCATCATCCTGTCTCACCATCTCATGTCATCGCCTCAGCTCATAGTCTTGTCTCATCATCTCATGTCATAATCTCATCATCTCATCCTGTCTCATCTTCTCGCTTCATCTCGGCTTCTCCTCTCATCATCCCATCTCATCATCTCATCTCATCATCCCTCCTCATCATCTCATCTTGTCTCATGTCGCAATCTCATCTCATCTCATCATTCTGTACTCATTGTCCTGTCTCTTTTCATCATCCCATCTCATCATCACATCTTGTCATCTCATCTCATCATCCCGTCTCATTGTCTCATCTCACATCATCTTGTCTTGTCTCATTGTCTTGTCTTGTCTCATCATCCCATCTTGCCATCCTGTCTCATCATCTGTCTCATCATCCTGTCTCATTGTCTCATGTAGTCGTCTCATCTCATAGTCTTGTCTTGTCATCTCATCTCCTCATCTTGTCATCTCATCTCATCATCTAATTTCATCTTGTTGTCTCCTCTCATCATCCCATCTCATCGTCTCGTCTCATCTCATCGTCTCGTCTCATCTCATCATCCCGTCTCGTCTCTGTGTCTCATCCCACCGTCTTGTCTCATTGTCTCATCACTTCATCGTCCCATCTCGTCATTGCATCTCATCATTCCATCTCATCTCATCGCCTCATCTTGTCTTGTCTCATTGCCTCATCTCATCTCGTCATTCTGTCTTGTTGTCCCGTCTCATCTCATCATCCCATCTCATGACCCCATCTCATGATCCCATCTCATCGTCTGTCTCGTCATACCGTCTCAACATCCCATCTTGTCATCCCATCTCATCATCCCATCACTTCATCCCATCTCATTGTCAATCTTGTCATCCTGTCTCATCATCTCATGTCGTTGTCTCATCTCGTAGTCTCATCTCGTCATCTCATCTCATCGTCTTTTCATCTCATCTCATCTCATCGTCTCACTTCATCTTGTCGTCTCCTCTCATCATCCCATCTCGTTGTCTCAACTCATCTCATCATCCTGTCTCCTCTTCAAGTCTCGTCTCCATGTTTCATCCCACCATCTTGTCTCATTGTCTCATCATTTCATCTTCCCATTTTGTCATCTCATCACATCATCCCATCTCATCATCTCATCTCATCATCTCATCATGTCTTGTCTCATCGTCTCATTTCATCTCATCGTTCTGTCTCATTGTCCCATCTTGTCTCATCATCCCGTCTCATCATCCCATCTCGTCATCCCATTGCATTGTCCCTCTCGTCAGCCAGTCTCATAATCTCACGTCGTCTTCTCCTCTCGTCATCTCATCTCATCATCTCATCTCATCATCTCACCATCTCATCCCGTCTCATCATCTTGCTTCATCTCATCGTCTCCTCTCATCATCCTATCTCATCATCCAATCTAATCACACGTCTTGTCATCCCGTCTCATCATCTCATGTCATCTTCTCATCTTGTAGTCTCCTCTTGTCATCTCATCTCAGTGTCTCATCTTCTCATCTCGTCTCATCGTCTCGCTTCATCTCGTCATCTCGTCTCATCTCGTCATCCTATCTCATCTTCCCATCTCATCTCCATGTCTCATCCCACCGTCTTGTCTCATTGTCTCATCATTTCATCATCCCATCTTGTCATCTCATCTCTTCGTCCCATCTCATCATCTTATCTCATCGTCTCATCTTGTCTCATCTCGTATCCTAATCTCATCTTCATTCTGTCTCATTGTCCCGTCTTGTCTCATCATCCTGTCTCATCATCCCATCTCGTCATCCTGTTTCATTGTCCGTCTCGTCATCCCCTCTCATCATCTCATATCATCGTCTGATCTCGTAGTCTCGTCTCGTCATCTCATCTCATTGTCTCATCTTCTCATCTCATCGTCTTGCTTCAGCTCATCGTCTCCTCTCATCATCCCATCTCATTGTTTCGTCTCATCTCGTTGTTGCGTCTCGTCTTCCCATCTCGTCTCCATGTCTCATACCACTGTCTGGTCTCATTGTCTCGTCATTTCATCATCCTATCTCATCATCTCATCCTATTTTCCCGTCTCATCATCTCATCTCATCATCTCATCTTATCTCATCTCATCGTCTCATCTCATCTCGCCATTCTGTCTCATTGTCCCATCTCGTCTCGTCATTCTGTCTCAACAACCCATCTCGTCATCCCAAATCATTGTCCATCTCATCATCCTGTCTTATCATCTCCTGTCGTTGTCTCATCTCATAATCTCGTCTTGTCATCTCATCTCATCATCTCATAATCTCAACTCGTCTCATAATCTTGCTTCATCTCGTGATTTCCTCCCATCATCCCATCTCGTCATCTCGTCTCATTTCATCATCCCGTCTCATCTTCCCGTCTCGTCTCCATGTCTCATCCCACCATCTTGTCTCATTGTGTCATCATTTCATCGTCCCATCTTGTCATCTCATCTCATTGTCCTGTCTCATCGTCTCATCTCATCCTCTCATCTTGTCTCGTCTCGTCATTTCATCTCATCTCGTCATTCTGTCTCCTTGTACCATCTAATCTCGTCATCCCTTCTCATCATCCCATCTCATCATCCTGTCTCATCGTCCATCTCGTCATCCCATCTCATCATCTCAGGTCATCATCTCATCTCGTCATCTCATCTCACCATCTCATCTCATCGACTCATCATCTCATCTCGTCTCATCGTCTCGCTTCATCTCGCCATCTCCTCTCATCATCGCATTTCGTCGATTCATCTCATCTCCTTGTCCCTTCTCGTCTTCCCGTCACATCTACATGTCTCATCCCACCATCTTGTCTCATTGTCTCATCATTTCATTGTCCTATCTCATCATCACATCTCATCGTCCCATCTCATCATCTCATCTCATCATCTCATCTTGTGTTGTCTCATCATTTCATCTCATCTCGCAATTCTGTCTCCTTGTCCTATCTAGTCTCGTCATTCCTTCTCATCATCCCATCTCTTCATCCCGTCTCATCGTCCATCTCATCATCCCGTCTCATCATCTCAGGTCATCATCTCATCTTGTCATCTCATCTCATCATCACATTCGTTGACTCGTCTCATCTCGTCGTCCCGTCTTGTATTCACATCTCATCTCCATGTCTCATCCCACCATCTTGTATCCTTGTCTCGTCATTTCATCATCCTATCTCGTCATCTCATCTAATCGACCTGTCTTATCATCTCATCTCAGCATCTCATCTTGTATCGTCTCATCATCTCATCTCATCTCATCATTCTGCCTCGTTCTCCCATCTCGTCTCGTCATCCCGTCTCATCATTCCATCTCATCATCTGTCTCATCATCCCGTCTCATCGTCTGATGTCATCTCATCTTGTCATCTCTTCTTGCCATCTAATCCCATTGTATCATCATCTCATCCCATCTTGTCGTCTCGTCTCATCTCTTCATCCCGTCTCATCTTCCTGTCTCCTCTCCATGTCTCATCCCACCGTTTTGTCTAATTGTCTCATCATTTCATCATCCCAACTCGTCATCTCATCTCGTCTCGTTGTCCCATCTCATCCTCCCATCTCGTCTCCATGCCTCATCCCACTGTCTCATCTTATTGTCTTGTCATTTCGTTGTTCCTCTCTTCATCTCATCTCATCGTCCCGTCTCATCATCTCATCTCATTGTCTCATCTTGTTGTCTTATCTCATCTCATCATTCTATCTTGTTGTCCCGTCTTGTCTCGTCATCCCGTCTCATCATCCCATCTCATCATCCATCTCATCATCCCGACTCATCATCTCATGGTGTCGTCTCATCTCTTAGTCTCATCTCGTCATCTCATCTCATCATCTCATCATCTCATCTCATCTCATTGTTTCACTTCATCTCATCATCTCCTCTCATCATCCCATCTCGTCGTCTCGTCTCATCTCGTCGTTCCATCTCCTCTTCCCGTCTCGTCTCCTTGTCTCATCCCATTGTCTTGTCTCATTGTCTCATCATTTCATAGTCCCATCTTGTCATCACATCTCATCGTCCCGTCTCATCATCTCATCATGTCTCGTCACATTGTCTCATGTCATCTCGTCATTCTGTCTCATTGTCCCATCTTGTCTTGCCATCCCATCTCATCATCCCATCTCATCATCCCATCTCATCGTCTCATGTCATTGTCTCATCTCACAGTCTCTTCTCGTCATCTCATCTCGTCGTCTCGCTTCATCTCATTGTCTCCTCTCATCATCACTTCTGGTCGTCTTGTCTCATCTCTTCATCCCATCTCATCTTTCTGTCTCATCTCCATGTCTCATTCCACTGTCTTGTCTCAAAGTCTCATCATTTCATTGTCCCATTTCCTCATTTCATCGTCCTGTCTCATCATCTCATCTCATCATCTCATCTTGTCTCGTCTCGTCTCATCTCATCTCGTCATTCTACTTCATTGTCCCGTCTCGTCTCATCATCCCATCTCATCATCCATCTCGTCATCCCATCTCATCATCCTTCTCATCATCCCATCTCAGCATCTCATGTCGTCTCTCATCTCATAGTCTCGTCTCGTCATCTCATTTCATCATCTCATCATCTCATCTCGTCTCATCGTCTCGCTTCATCTCATTGTCTCCTCTCATCATCCCATCTTGTCTTCTCCTCTCATCTTGTCATCCCGTCTCCTCTTCCCGTTTTTTCCTCCCATCTCGTCTCCATGTCTCATCCCACCGTCTTGTCTCATTGTCTCGTCATTTAATCATCCCAACTTGTCATCTCATCTCATAGTCCTATCGTCTCATCTCATCATCTCATCTTGTCTCATCTCATCATCTCATCTCATCTCGTTATTCTGTCTCATTGTCCCGTCTCATCTCGTCATCCCGTCTCATCATCCCATCTCGTCATCCCATCTCATCGTCCATCTCGTCATCCCATCTCATCATCTCATGTCTTTGTCTCTTCTTGTAGTCTTGTCTTGTCATCTGATCTCATCACCTCGTCTTCTCTTCTCATCTCATCAGCTTGCTTCATCTCATTGTCTCCTCTCATCATCCAATCTCATCTTCTCATCTCATCTCGTTGTCCTGTCTCATCTTATCTCATCGTCACGTCTCGTCTTCCTGTCTGCATGTCTCATCCCACTGTCTTTTCTCATTGTCTTGTCATTTCTTTATCATATCTCGTCACCTCATCTCTTTGTCCCGACTCATCGTCTCATCTCATCATTTCATCTTGTCTCATCTCATCATCTCATCTCATCTCATAATTCTGTCTCCTTGTCCTGTCTCATCTCATCATCTTGTCTCATCATCTCATTTCATCATCAAGTCTCTTCGTCCATCTTGTCATTCCATCTCATCATCTCATGTCGTCGTCTCATCTAGTAGTCTCGTTATCTCCTCTCATCGTCTCATCATTTCATCTCTTTTCATCCTCTTGCTTCATCTCATTGTCTCCTCTCATCATCCCATCTCACCATCTCATCTAATCTTGTCCTCCCATCTCGTCTTCCCTTCTCGTCTCCATGTCTCATCCCACTGTGTTGTCTCATTGTCTCATCATTTCATCGTCCCATCTCATCATCTCATCTCATCGTCCTGTCTCATCGTCTCATCTCATCATCTCATCTTATCTCGTCTCGTCGTCTCATCTCATCTTGTCATTCTATCTTGTTGTACCATCTCATCTCGTCATTCTGTCTCATCATTCCAACTCGTCACCCCGTCTCATTGTCCATCTCATCATCCTGTCTCATCATCTCATGTCGTCGTCTCATCTCGCAGTCTCATCTCTTCATCTCATCGTCTCATCATCTCATCTCATCATCTCACTTCATCTCGTTGTCTCCTCTCATCATCCCTTCTCATTGCCCCATCTCATCTCGTCATCCCGTCTCGTCTTCCTGTCTTGTCTTCATGTTTCTTCCCACCGTCTTGTTTCATTATCTCGTCATTTCATCATCCCACCTCATCATCTCATCTCATCGTCCCGTCTCATCGTCTCATCTTGTCTTGTTTCATTGTCTCATCTCATCTCGTCACTCTGTCTCATTGTCCCGTCTCATCTCATCATCCCATCTCATCATCCCATCTCATTGTCTCATCTCATCTCGTCATCCCATCTTGTCTTCCTGTCTTGTCTCCATGTCTCATCCCACCATCCTGTCTCATTGTCTCGTCATTTCATTGTCCCATCTCGACATCACATCTCATGTCCCGTCTCATTGTCTCATCTCATGATTTCATCTTGTCTCATCTCATCGTCTCATCTCATCTCATCGTTCTGTCTAGTTGTCCCGTCTCATCTCGTCATCCCGTCTCATCATCTCATGTCGTCGTCTCATCTCATAGTCTCGTCTCGTCATCTCATCGTCTCGTCCTCTCATCTCGCCTCATCGTCTTGCTTCATCTCACAATCCCTTCTCATCATCCTATCTCATCGTCTTGTCTCATCTCATTGTTCCGTCTCATCCTCCCGTCTCATCTCCATGTCTCATCCTACCATCTTGTCTAATTGTCTCTTCATTTCATTGTCCCATCTTGTCATCTCCTATCATTGTCCCTTCTCATCGTCTCATCTCATCTCGTCTCGTCATCTCATCCCATCTCATCATTCTCTCTCGTTGTCCCATCTCGTCTCATCATCCTGTCTCATCATCCCATCTCATCATCCCATCTCATCGTCCATCTCATCATCCCATCTCATCGTCTCATGTCGTCGTCTCATCTCGTAGTCTCATCTTGTTATCTCATCTCATTGTCTCGTCATCTCCTCTCGCCTCATCATCTTGCTTCATCTCGTCATCTCCTCTCATCATCCCATCTCATCATCTCGTCTCATCTCATCGTCCCCTCTTGTCTTCCCATCTTGTCTCCATGTCTCATCCCACCTTCTTCCCTCATTGTCTTGTCATTTCATTGTCCTGTCTCGTCATCTCATCTCATCGACCCGTCTCAACATCTCATCTCATCGTCTGATCTTGTCTCGTCTTGTTGTCTCATCTCACCTCATCATTCTGTCTCGTCCTATCTTGTCTCATCATCCCATCTCATCATCCCATCTCATCATGTCTCGTCATCCTGTCTCATCATCTCATGTCATCGTCTCATCTTATAGTCTCGCCTCGTCATCTCATATCATTGTCTCATCATCTAATCTCGTCTCATCATCTCGCTTCATATCGTCATCTCCTCTTATCATCCCATCTCATCGTCTCATCTCATCTCGTCGTCCTGTCTTGTCCTCCCGTCTTGTCTCCATGTCTCATCCCACCATCTTGTTTCATTGTCTCATCATTTCATCTTTGCCTCTGGTCATCTAATTTCATCGTCCTCTCCAATCGTCTCATCTCATCATCTCATCTTGTCTCGTCTCATTGTCTCATCTCATCTCGTCTTGCTGTCTCGTTGTCCCATCTCATCTCGCCATCCCATCTCATCATCCTATCTCATCTTCCATCTCATCATCCTGTCTCATCATCCCGTCCCATCATTTCATGTCGTGGTCCCACCTCGTCATCTCGTCTCGTCATCTCCTCTCATCATCTCTTCATCTCAACTCGTCTCATCATCTCACTTCATCTCGTCATCTAGTCTCATCATACCATCTCGTCATCCCATCTCATCTCTTTGTCCTGTCTCATCTCCATGTCTCATCCCTCCATCTTGTCTCATAGTCTCGTCATTTCATTGCCCATCTCGTCATCTCATCTCATCTCATTTTGTTTCACTTCATCTCGTCATCCCCTCTAATCATCCCATCTCATTGCCTCATCTCATCTCGTTGTCCCATCTCATCTTCCCGTCTCGTCTCCATGTGTCATCCCACCGTCTTGTCTCATTTTCTCGACATTTCATCGTCCCATCACATCATCTCATCTCATCATCCTGTCTCATGGTCTCATCTCATTGTCTCATCTTGTCTCGTCTCATTGTCTCATTTCATTTCGTCATTCTGTCTCGTTGTCTTGTCTCATCTCGTCATCCCATTTCATAATCCCATCTCATCATCCCATCTCATCGTCCGTCTCATCATCCCGTCTCATCGTCTCATGTCATCGTCTCATCTCATAGTCTTATCTTGTTATCTCATCTCATTGATTCCTCATCTCATCTTGCCTCATCATCTTGCTTCATCTTGTCATCTCCTCTCATCATCCCATCTCATCCTCTCGTCTCATTTTGTCATCCCCTCTTGTCTTCCCATCTCATCTCCATGTCTCATCCCACCTTCTTCCCTCATTGTCTCGTCATTTCACTGTCCCATCTTGTCATCTCATCTCATCGACCCGTCTCATCGTCTCATCTCATCGTCTCATCTTGTCTCGTCTCGTCGTCTGATCTCCTCTCATCATTCTGTCTCATTGTCCCATGTCGTCTCGTCATCCCATCTCATCATCCCACCTCGTCATCCTGTCTCATCATCTCATGTCGTCGTCTCATTTCGTAGTCTTGTGTCATCATCTCATCTCATAGTCTCTCTTCATCTTGACATCTCTTCTCATCATCACATCTTGTCATCTCATCTCATCTCATCATCCCGTCCCATCTTCATGTCTCATACTAACACATTGTCTCATTGTCTCATCATTTCATCGTCCCACCTCATCATCTCATCTAATTGTCCCGTCTCATCATCTTATCTCGTCGTCTCATCTTGTCTCATCTCGTCATTTCATCTCATCTCGTCATTCTGTCTCGTTGTCCTGTCTGGTCTCGTCATCCTGTCCTATCATCCCAAATCATCACCCCGTCTCATCGTCCGTCTTGTCATCTCGTCTCATCATCCCATCTTGTCTCGTCATCCCGTCTCATCGTCGATCTCGTCATCCTGTCTCGTCATCTCATGTTGTTGTCTCATCTTGCAGTCTTGTCTCGTCATCTCATCTCATCGTCTTGTCATCTCATCTTGTCTCTTCATCTCGCTTCATCTCGTCCTCTCCTCTCATTATCCCATCTCGTCGTCTTGTCTCATCTCGTCGTTCCTTCTCATCCTCCCGTCTCATCTCCATGTCTCATCCCACCATTTTGTCTCATTGTCTCATCATTTCATCGTCCCATCTCGTCATCTCATCTCGTCTTCTCATCTCATCATCTCATCTCATCATCTCATCTCGTCATTCTGTCTCTTTGTCCCGTCTCGACTCATCATCCCATCTCATCATCCCATCTCGTCAGTCCGTCTCATCATACGTCTTGTCATCCCGTCTCATCATCTCATGTCATCATCTCATCTCGTCGTCTCGTCTTGTCATCTCATCTCATCGTCTCATCATCTCATTTCCTCGCATCGTCTTGTTTCATCTTGTCGTCTCCTCTCATCATCCAATCTCGTCATCTCATCTCAACTCTTCGTCCGTTCTCATCCTCCTGTCTTGTCTCCATGTCTCATCCCTCTGTCTTGTCTCATTGTCTCATCATTTCCTCATGCCATCTCGTCATCTCATCTCATCTTCCCATCTCATTGTCTCATCTCATCTCGTCGTTCTGTCTCATTTTCCCGTTTCATCTCGTCATCCCATCCTATCATCCCATCTCATCATCGCGTCTCATCATCGGTCTCATCATCCTGTCTGATCATCTCATGTCATCACCTCATCTCGTAATCTCATCTCGTCATCTCATCTGACTGTGTAGTCAACTCATCTCGTCTCATTGTCACGCTTCATCTCGTCATCTCCTCTCATGATCCCATCTCGTCATCTTGTCTCATCTCATCGTCCATCTCATCTTCCCGTCTCTTCTCCATGTCTCATCCAACCATCTTGTCTAATTGTCTCATCATTCATTGTCCCATCTCGTCATCTCCTCTCATCATCCTGTCTCATCGTCTCATCTCATTGTGTCATCTTGTCTCGTCTCATTTTCTCATCTCATCTCGTCATCCTGTCTCATCATCCCATTTCGTCATTCTGTCTCATTGTACATCTCATCATCCCATCTCATTATCTCATGTCATCATCTAATCTCATGGTCTTGACTCATCAGCTCATCGTCTTGTCAACTCATCTCATCTCATCGTCTGGCTTCATCTCTTCGTCTCCTCTCATCATCCCATGCCATTGTCTCGTCTCATCTCATCGTCCCATCTCGTATTCCCATCTCGTCTCCATGTCTCATCACACCATCTTGTCTCATTGTCTCGTCATTTCATCGTCACCTCTCGTCATCTCATCTCATCGTCTTGTCTCTTCATATCATCTCATCATCTCATCTTGACTCATCTCGTCATCTCATCTCGTCATTCTGTCTCGTTGTCCCGTCTCGTCTCATCATCCCGTCTCATCATCCCATCTCGTCATCTCATCTGATCTTGTTGTCCCGTCTTGTTTTCCTGTCTCTTCTTCCCATCTTGTCTCCATGTCTCATTCCACCATTTTGTCTCATAATCTCGTCATTTCTTCGTTCGATCTGGTCATCTCATCTCATCGTCCCATCTCATCGTCTCATCTCATCATCTCATCTTGTTTCGTCTCATCGTCTCATCTTATCTCATCATTCTGTCTCATTTTCCCATCTTGTTTCATCATCCTGTCTCATCATCTCATCTCTTCATCCCGTCTCATTGATTGTCTCACCATCCCATCTCATCATCTCATGTCGTCGTCTCATCTCATAGTCTTGTCTTGTCATCTCATCTTATCGTCTCATCATCTCATCGTTTTGTCTCATCATCTCGCTTCATCTCATCATCTCTCATCATCCCATCTCGTCGTCTCATCTCATATTGTCATCCTGTCTCATCTTCCCGTCTCGTCCCCATGTCTCATCCCACCATCTTGTCTCATTGTCTTGTCATGTCATTGTCTTGTCATGTCATTGTCCCGTCATCTCTTCTCATAGTCCCATCTCATAGTCTTATGTCATCATCTCATCTCATCTCATCATTCTGTCTCGTTGTCCCATCTCATTTCATCATCCCGTCTCATCATTCCATCTCATCATCCCATCTCTTAGTCCGTCTTGTCATCCGGTCTGATCATCTCATGACGTTGTCTCATCTTGTAGTCTCATCTCATCATCTCATCTCATCATCTCCTCATTTCGTCATCTCCTCTCATCCTCCCATCTCGTCGTCTTGTCTCATCTCATCGTCCCGTCTCGTCTTCCCGTCTCATTTCTATATCTGATCCCGCAGTCTTGTTTCATTGTCTCGTCATTTCATCATCTGATCTCATCATCTCATCTCATCATCCTGTCTTATTTTCTCTTCTCATTGTCTCATCTCATCTCGTCTCATCATCTCATCACATCTCATCATTCTGTCTCATTGTCCTGTCTCATCTCCTCATCCCGTCTCATCATCCCATCTCGTCATCACGTCTCATCATCTCATGTAGTCATCTTATCTCGTAGTCTCATCTCCTCATCTCATCTCATTGTCTTGTCATCTCATGTCATCTCATCATCTTGCTTCATCTCATCCTGTCCTCTCATCATCGCCTCTCTTCGCCTCATTCCATCTCGTCGTCCTGTCCCGTTTCCATGTCTCATCCCACTGTCTTGTCTCATTGTCTCATCATTTCATCGTCCCATCTCATCATCTCATCTCATCGTCCATCTCATCTTCACACTCATCGTCTCATCTTGTCTCATCTCATCGTCTCATATATCTCATCATTCTGTCTCATTTTACCATCTCATCTCATATCCAGCCTCATCATCTCATCTCGTCATACCGTCTCATCGTACATTTCATCATCCCATCTCATCATGTCGTTGTCTCATCTCATAGTCTCGTCTCATCATCTCATCTCATCATCTCGTCATGTCATCTTGTCTCATCATCTCACTTCATCTCATTGTCTCCTCTCATCATCCCATATCGTCGTCTTGTCTCATCTCATCATCCCATCTCATCATCTCATCTCGTCTCCATGTTTCATCCCACCATCTTGTCTCATTGTCTCATCATTTCATCGTCCCATCTCGTTATCTCATCTCATCATCCTGTCTCATCGTCACACTCTACGTCCCATCTTGTCTTGTCTCGTCATCTCATCTCATCCCGTCATACTGTCTCATTGTCCCATCTCATCTCATTATTCCATCTCATCATCTCATCTCATCATACCTGCTCATCGTCTGTCTCATCATTCCATATCATCATATCATGTCGTTGTCTCATCTCGTAGTCTTGTCTGGTCATCTCATCTCATCATCTCATCATCTCATCTTGTCTCATCATCTCGCTTCATCTCATCATCTCCTCTCATCATCCCATCTCGTCGTCTTGTCTCATCTCCTCATCCCGTCTCATCTTCCCTTCTCATCTCCAAGTCTCATCCCACCGTCTTGTCTCATTATCTCATCATGTCATCATCCCATCTCATTATCTCATCTCATCGTCCCATCTCATTGTCCCCTCTCATGGTCTCATCTTGTCTCATCTCATCGTCTCATCTCATCTCTTCATTCTGTCTCATTGTCCTGTCTTGTCTCGTCATACTGTCTCATCATGCCATCTTGTCACACTGTCTCATCCTCCGTCCCGTCATCCCATCTCATCATCTCATGTCGTCAACTCATCTCGCAGTCTCGTCTCATCACCTCATCCCATCGTCTCATCATCTCATCTCGTCGCATCATCTGGCTTCATCTCGTCATCTCCTCTCATCATCCCATCTCGTCGTCTCGTCTCATATCATCGTCCCGTCTCATCCTCCCATCTCATCTACCTGTCTCATCCCTCCATTTTGTCTCATTGTCTCATCATTTCATTGTCCCATCTCGTCATCTCTTCTCATCATCCTGTCTCATCGTCTCATCTTGTCTCATCTCATTGTCTCATCTCGTCATTCTGTCTCATTGTCCCATCTCGTCTCATCATCCTGTTTCATTGTCCGTCTCGTCATCCCATCTCATCATCTCATGTCATCATCTCATCTTGTAGTCTCATCTTGCCATCTCATCTCACTGTCTCATCATCTCATCTCATCTCATCATCTCACTTCATCTCGTCGTCTCCTCTCATCATCCCATCTCATCATCTCATCCCATCTCGTCATCCTGTCTCGTCCTCCCGTCTCATCTACCTGTCTCACCCCTGTCTTGTCTCATTGTCTCATCATTTCATCGTCCTATCTCATCATCTCATCTCATCGACCCATCTCATCGTCTCATCTCATCCTCTCATCTTGTCTAGCCTTGTCATCTCATCTCGTCATTCTGTCTCATTGTCTCGTCTCAACTCTTCATCCGGTTTCATCATCCCATCTTGTCATCCCATCTCATCATCTCATGTTGTCATCTCATCTTGTCTCATCGTCTCACTTCATCTCTTTATCTCCTCTCATAATCCCATCTCGTCATCTGGTCTTATGTCATCCTCCCATCTCGTCTTCCCGTCATGTCTCCATGTCTCATCCCACCGTCTTGTCCCATTGTCTAATCATTTCATCATCCCATCTTGTCATCTCATCATCCCGTCTCATCATCTCTTCTCATCATCTCATCTTGTCTCGTCATCTCATCTCATCTTGTCATCCCATCTCATCATCTCATGTCATCGTCCCGTCTCGTTCTCCCGTCTTGTTTCCATTTCTCTTGCCACCATCTTGTCTCATTATCTCGTCATTTCAATGTCGCATCTAGTCATCTCATCTCATCGTCCTGTCTTATCATCTCCTCTGATCATCACATCATGTTTCAGCTTATCGTCTCATCTCATCTCGTCTTTCTGTCTCATTGTCCCATCTCATCATCCCATCTCATCATCTCATGTTGTCATCTCATCTCATAGTCTCGTCTCATCATCTCATCTCATTGTCTCGCTTCATCTTGTCGTCTCCTCTCATCATCCCATCTCGTTGTCTCGTCTCATTTCATCATCCTGTCTCATCTTCCTGTCTCATCTCCATGTCTCATCCACAGTCTTGTCTCATTGTTTCATCATTTCAATGTCCTACCTCGTCATCTCATCTCATCGTCCTGTCTCATCGTATCCTCTCATTGTCTCATCTTCTATCGTCTCATCATCTCATCTCATCTCATCATTCTGTCTCGTTGTCACTTCTCATCTCCTCATCCTGTCTCATCATCCCATCTCATCATCTCATCTCATTGTCTGTCTCGTCATTCTGTCTCATCATCTCATGTGTCATCTTATCTTGTCCTCTCGTCTTGTCATCTCATCTCATCTTGTCTCAACATCTCACTTCATCTCGTTGTCTCCTCTCATCATCCTATCTCGTCTTCTCATCATCCCGTCCCGTTTTCCCATCTCATCTCCATGTCTCATGCCACAGATTTATCTCATTGTCTCACCATTTCATTGTCCCATCTCGTCATCTCATCTCATTGTCCTGGCTCATCATCTCATTTCATCATCTCATCTTGTCTCGTCTCGTCATCTCATCTCATCTCATCATAATGTTTCATTGTCCCATCTCATCTCGTCATTCTGTCTCATCATCCCACCTCGTCATCCCGTCTCATCATCCGTCTCGTTATCCTGGCTCATCATCTCATGTCATCGTCTCATCTCATAGTCTCGTCTCGCATCTCATCTCATTGTCTTGTCAGCTCATCTCTTATCATCTTCTCGCTTCCCCTTGTCATCTCCTCTCATCAACCCATCTCACCCTCTCGTCTCATCTCATCGTCCCATCTCATCTTCCCATCTTGTCTCCATGTCTCATCCCACCGTGTTCTCATTGTCTCTTCATTTCATCGTCCCCACTCGTCATCTCATCTCATCATTCCATCTCATCGCTTCATCTGATCGTCTCATCTTGTCTCATATCATTGTCTCATCACATCTCATCATTCTGTCTCGTTCTCCCATCTCGTCTCATCATCCCATCTCATCCCAACTTGTCATCACATCTCATCGTCCATCTTATCATCCCGTCTCATCAGCTCATGTCACCGTCTCATCTCGTAGTCTCGTCTCATCATCTCATCTCATCATCTCCTCTCGTCTCATCATCGCGCTTCATCTCATCATCTCCTCTCATCATCCCATCTCATTGTCTCCTCCCATCTCATCTCCATGTCTCATCCCACTGTCTTGTCTCATTGTCTCATCATTTCATCATCCCATCTTGTCATCTCACCTCATCGTCCTGTCTCATTGTCTCATCTCATCGTCTCATCTTGTCTCATCTCGTCGTCTCATCACATCTCGTCATTCTGTCTCATTGTCCAGTCTCGCCTTGTCATTCTGTTTCATCATCCCAACTCCTCATCCCGTCTCATCATCTGTCTCGTCCTCCCGTCTCGTCTCCATGTCTCATCCCACCGCCTTGTCTCATTGTCTCCTCTTTTCATTGTCCCAACTCATCATCTCATCGTTTCATCTCATTGTCTCATCTTGTCTCATCTCGTCGTCACATCTCATCTCGTCATTCTGTCTCATTGTCCATCTCGTCTCATCATCCCATCTGGTCATCCTATCTCATCATCCCGTCTCATTGTCCGTGTCTTCATCCCGTCTCATCATCTCATGCCGTCTCCTCGTCTCGCTTCATTTCATCATCTCCTCTCATCATCCAATCTCTCCATCTCGTCTGATCTCATCGTCCCGTCTCGTCTTCCTGGCTCCTCTTCATTCTCATCCCACCGTCTTGTCTCATTGTCTAATCATTTCATCATCCTATCTTAGCATCTCAACTCATCATCCTGTCTCATCATCTCCTCTCATCGTCTCATCTTGTCTTGTCTTGTCATCTCATCTCATCTCGTCATTCTGTCTCGTTGTCCCATTCCATCACATCTACCGTCTTATCATCCCATCTCGTCATCCTGTCTCATCGTCTGTCTCATCATCCCATCTCATCATCTCATGTCATCGACTCTCGTAGTCTCATCTCATCATCTCATCTCATCGTCTCATCATCTCATCCTGTTTCATCTTCTCGCTTCATCTCGTCTTGTCCTCTCATCATCTTACCTCGTCATCTCTTCTCATCTCATCATCCTGTCTCGACTTCCTGTCTCATCTCCATGTCTCATCAATCCGTCTTGTCTCATTGTCTCATCATTTCATCATCCCATCTCATCATCTCATCATCCCGTCTCATCATCTCATCTCATCGTCTCATCTTGTCTCGTCTCATCATCTCTTCTCCTGTCGTCATTCTGACTCATTGTCCCATCTCGTCTCGTCATCCTGTCTCATCATCTCATCTTGTCATCCCATCTCATCATCTGTATCATCATTCCGCCTCATCTCTCATGTTGTCAACTCATCTCGTAGTCTCATCTTGTCATCTAACCTCAATTTCTCATCATCTCATCTCGTCTCATCATCTCACTTCATCTCATCATCTCCTCTCATCATCCCATCTTGTCGTCTCGTCTTGTCATCTCATCTCGTTGTCTCCTCATCTCATCTCATCATCTCGTTTCATCTCGTCATCTCGTATCATCATCCCATCACGTCATATCATCTCATCTCATCGTCCCGTCTTGTCTTCCCCTCTTGTCTCCATGTCTCATCCCACTGTCTTGTCTCATTGTCTCATCACTTCATCGTCCCATCTCGTCATCTCACCTCATCATCTTTTTCATTCTCTCATCTCATCATCTCATCTTTTCTCATCTCGTCGTCTCATCTCATCTCATCATTCTGTCTCATTGTCCCGTCTCGACTTGTCATCCCATCTCATCATCCCATCTCGTCATCCCGTCTCATTGTCCATCTCGTCATCCCGTCCATCATCTCATGTCGTCGTCTCATCTCGTAGTCCCGTCTTGTCATCTCATCTCATCATCTCGTCATCATATCTCGTCTCATCGTCTTGCTTCATCTTGTCATCTCCTCTCATCAACCCATCTCACTATCTCATTATCCCATCTAGTCTTTCCATCTCATCTCCATGTCTCATCCCACCATCTTGTCTCATTGTCTCATCATTTCATCGTCCATCTTGTCATCTCATCTCATCATCTCATGTCATCATCTCATCTTGTAGTCTTATTTCATCATCTCATCTCATCGTCTCATCATCTCATCTCATCTCATCTTCTCACTTCATCTCATCGTCTCCTCTCATTGTCCCATCTCATTTCATCTCCTGTTTCATCATCCGTCTTATCATCCCATCTCATCATCTCATGTCGTCGTCTCATCTCGTAGTCTTGTCTCATCATCTCATCTCATCGTCTCATCTACTAATCTCATCTCATCATCTCGATCATCTCGACGTCTCATCTAATCATCCCATCTCGTCATCTCATCTCATCGTCCAGTCACATCTACCCGTCTCGTCTCCATGTCTCATCACACCGTCTTGCCTCATTGTTTCATCATTTCATCGTCCTATCTCATCATCTCATCCCATTCTCCTGTCTCATCTCATTGTCTCATCTTGTCTCGTCTCATCATCTCATCTCATCTCATCATTCTGTCTCGTTTTCCCCTCTCATCTCATCATCCTGTCTCCTCATCTCATGTTGTCATCTCATCTCATAGTCTCATCTCGTCATCTCATCTCATCATCTCATCATCTCATCTCGTCTCATTGTCTTGCTTCATCTCGTCGTCTACTCTCATCTCATTGTCTCGTGTAATCTCTTCGTCCCGTCCCATCTTCCCAACTTGTCTCCATGTCTCTTCCCATCATCTTCTCTTATTGTCTTGTCATTTCATCGTCCCATCTTGTCATCTCATCTCATTGTCTCGTCATCTCATCTCGTCTCATCGTCTCGCTTCATCTCGTCATCTCCTCTCATCACCGCATCTCATCATCTCATCTCATCTGTTCATCCCGTCTCATCCTCCCATCTTGTCTCCATGTCTCATCTCACTGTCTTGTTTCATTATCTCATCATTTCATTGTCCCATCTCATCATCTCATCTCATCATCTCATCTCATCTCATCACCTCGCTTCATCTCGTTGTTTCCTCTCATCACCCCATCTCATCGTCTCGTCTCATCTCTTCATCCCATCTCGTCCTCCTGTCTCTTCTCCATGTCTCATTCCTTCATCTTGTCTCATTGTCTCATCGTTTCAACATTCCATCTTGTCATCTCATCTAATCATCTCATCATCTCATCTCATCTCACCCTCTCGCTACATCTCGTCGACTCCTCTCATTATCCCATCTTGATATCTGATCATATCTCATCGTCCCATCTTGTCTCCATGTCTCATCCCACTGTCTTGTCTCATTGTCTCATCATTTCATCATCCCATTTCGTCATCTCATCTCATCGTCCCATCTCATCTTCTCATCTAATCTTCTCATCTTGTCTCGTGTCATCGTCTCATCTCATCTCCTTGTTCTGTCTCTTTGTCTCGTCTCGTCTCATCATCCCATCTCATCATTTCATCTCGTCATCCTGTCTCATCATCCGTCTTGTCATCCCATCTCATCATCTCATGTCATCGTCTCATCTCACCGTCTTGTCTCGTAATCTCATCTCATTGTTTCATCATCTCATCTTGTCTCATCATTTCGCTTCATCTTGTCGTCACCACTCATCATCCCATCTCGTCGTCTTGTCTCATCTCGTTGTCCCGTCTCATCATCCCGTTTCGTTTCCATGTCTCATCCCACCATCTTGTTTCATTGTCTCATCATTTCAACATCCCATCTCGTCATCTCATCTCATCATCTTGTCATCGCATCTCATCGTTCCGTCTCATCTCATCATCTCATCTTGTCTCATCTCATCGTCTCATCTCATCTCGTCGTTCTGTCTCGTTCTCCCTTCTCGTCTCCTCATCACATCTCTCCATCTCATCTCGTCATCCAGTCTCTTCGTCCGTCTCATCATCCCATCTCGTCATCCCATCTCGTCATTCCGTCTCATCGTCCATCTCGTCATCCCATCTCATCATCTGATGTTGTTGTCTCATCTCGTAGTTTCATCTCATCTCATCGTCTCATCATCTGATCTTGGCTCATCGTCTCGCTTCATCTCGTCATCTCATCTCATCATCACATCTCGCCATCTTGTCTCATTTTGTACTCCTGTCTGGTCTTCCCGTCTCATCTCCATGTCTCATCCCCCCATCTTGTCTCTTTTTCTCATCATTTCATTGTCCCATCTCGTCATCTCATCTCATCGTTCTGTCTCATTGTCTCATCTCATCATCTCATCTTGTCTCATCTTGTAGTCTCATCTCATCTTGTCAATCTGTCTTGTTGTCCCATCTCGTCTCATCATCCCGTCTCATCATCCCATCTCGTCATCCTGTTTCATCATCCGTCTCGTCATCCTGTCTCATCATCTCATGTTGTCAGATCATCTCGTAGTCTCGTCTCATCATCCCATTGAATCGTCATCTCATCTCATCTCATCATCTCGCTTCATCTTGTTGTCTCTTCTCTTCATCCCATCTAGTCATCTTGTCTCAACTAGTAGTCCCATATCATCTTCCCATGTCATCTCCATGTCTCATCCCAACATCTTGTCTCATTGTCTCACCATTTCATCGCCCCATCTCATCATCTCATCTTCTCTTGTCTCGTCATCTCATCTCATCTCGTCATTCTGTCTCGTTGTCCCATGTTGTCTTGTCACCACTTCTCATAGTCCCATCTCATCATCCCATCATCTCATGTCATTGTCTCATCTCATTGTCTTGTCTTGTCATCTCATCTCATCGTCTCATCATCTTATCTAGTCTCATCGTCTTGCTTCATCTCGTCGTCTCCTCTCATCCTCCCATCTCGTTGTCTCATTTTATCTCATAATCCCAGAATTGTCATCTAATCTCATCTCATCATCTCGCTTCATCCTCTCGTCTCCTTTCATCATCCCATCTAGTCATCATTTCTCATCTCATCTTCCCATCTCATCTCCATGACTCATCCCAACGTCTTGTCTCATTGTCCCATCATTTCATCGTCCCATCTCGTCATCTCATCTCATCATCCTGTCTCATAGTCTCATCTCATCACCTCATCTTGTCTCGTCTCGTCGTCTCATCTCATCTTGTTGTTCTGCCTCATTGTCCCATCATGTCTCATCAACCCATCTCATCATCCCATCTTGTCATCCCGTCTCATCATCCGTCTTATCATCCCATCTCATCATCCCATCATCGTCTCATCTTGTAGTCTCATCTCGTCATCTCATCTCATCATCTTGTCATCTCATCTGGTCTCATCATCTCATTACATCTTGTCATCTCCTCTCATCATCCCATCCAAACTTCTCATCTCATCACGTCTTCCTGTCTTATCTTCCCATCTCATCTTCCCGTCTTTTCTCCATGTCTCATCCCACCATCTTGTCTCATTGTCTCATCATTTCATCATCAAATCTCATCATCTCATCTCATTGTCCCGTCTCATCGTCTCATCTCAACATCTCCTCTTGCTTCATCTCATCGTCTCATTTCATCTCGTCATTCTGTGTCATTTTTCCATCTCATCTCGGCATCCCGTTTCATCATCCCATCATGTCATCCTGTCTCGTCGTCTGTCTCATCATCCCATCTCATCATCTCATGTTGTCGTCTCATCTCGTAGACTCGTCTCGTCATCTCATCTCATGTCTCGTCATCTCATGTCATTGGCTTGTCATCTCATCTCATTGTCTCATCATCTAATCTCATCTCATCGTCCCACTTCATCTCATCGTCTACTCTCATCATCCCATCTCATCGTCTCATCTCATCTCATCATCCCATCTCATCTTTCTTCTCATCTCCATGTCTCATCCGATCATCTTGTCTCATTGTCTCATCATTTCATCGTCCCATCTCATCATCTCATCTCATTTTCCCTTCTCATCTTCTCATCTCATCGTCTCCTCTTGTCTCTTTTTGTCATCTCATCTCATCTCCTCATTCTGTTTCATTGTCCCGTCTCATCATCCCATCTCATCATCCCATCTTGTTATCCTGTCTCATCGTCCGTTTCATCATCCCGTCTCATCCTCTCATGTCGTCTTCTCATCTTGTAGTTTTGTCTCTTCATCTCATCTCATCGTCTCGTCATCTCATCACCTCGTTTCATATGGTCGTCCCTTCTTATCATCCCAGCTTGTTGTTTCATCTCATCTCGTCATCCCGTCTCATCTTCCCGTTTGGCTCCAAGTCTCATCCCACATCTTGTCTCATTATCTCGCCATTTCATCGTCACATCTTTTCATCTCATCTCATCATCTCATCTTGTCTTGTCTCATCATCTCATCTCATCTCCCCATTCTGACGCATTTTCCCGTCTCATCTCATCATCCAGTCTCATCATCCCATCTCATCATTCTGTCTCATTGTCTGTGTCATCACCCCATCTCAGCATTTCATGTCATCGTCTCATCTCATAGTCTCGTCTAATCATCTCATCCCATTGTCTCATCATCTCATCTTGTCTCATCGTCTCGCTTCATCTTGTCCTCTCCTCTCATCATCCCATCTCGTCATCTCGTCTCATCTCGTCACCACATCTCATCTTCCCGTCTCATCTCAATGTCTCATCCCACCCTCTTCTCTCATTGTCTCATCATTTCATCGTCCCATCTCATCATCTCATCTCATTGTCCCCTCTCATCATCTCCTCTCATCGTTTCATCTTGTCTCGTCTCGTCGTCTGATCTCTTCTCGTCATTTTGTCTCGTTGTCCTGTCTCGTCTCATCATCCCTTCTCATCATTCCATCACATCGTCTGTCTTGTCATCCCATCTCATCATCTCATGTCATCATCTCATCTTGCAGTCTTGTCTCCTCATCTCATCGTCACGTTGTCTCATCTCATCTCATCATCTCGCTTCATTTCGTCATCTTGTCGCATCATCCCATCTCGTCCTCTCATCTCATCTCGTCGTCCCATCTCATCTTCCCATCTCGTCTCCACGTCTCATCCCACTGTCTTGTCTCATTGCCTCATCATTTCATCATCCCATCTCATCATCTCATCTCATCTTCCCATCTGATCGTCTCATCTCATCATCTCATCTTGTCTCATCTCATCATCTCATCTCATCTCATCATTCTGTCTCATTGTCCCATCTCATCTTGTCTTCCTGTCTCATCATCCCATCTTGTCATACCATCTCATCATCTGTCTCGTCATCCCGTCTCATCATCTGATGTCACTGTCTCATCTCGTGGTCTCGTCTCATCATCTCATTGTCTTATCATCTCATCTCGCCTCATCGTCTCACTTCATCTCGTCATCTTCTCTCATCATCCCATCTCTTCGTCTCATCTCGTCTCGTCATCCCGTCTTGTCTTCCCATCTCCTCTCCATGTCTCATCCCTCCATCTTGTCTCATTGTCTCGTCATTTTATCATCCATCTCATCATCTCATCATCCCATCTCATTGTCTCATCTCATCGTCCCATCTTTTCTTGTCTCATCATCTTTTCTCATCTTGTCATTCTGTCTCGTTGTCCTGTCTCGTCTCCTCATCCTGTCTTATCATCGCATGTCTTCATCACGTCTCATCATCCGTCTCGTCATCCCATCTCCTCATCTCATGTCATCATCTTATCTCATAGTCTCGTCTCGTCATCTCATCTCACCCTCTCATCATCTCATCTCGTCTCATCATCTCGCTTCATCTCGTCATCTCCTCTCATCATCACATCTCTTTGTCTCATCTTATCTCGTCATCGCATCTCATCTTCCCGTCTCGTCTCCATGTCTCATCCCACCGTCTTCTCTCATTTTCTCATTTCATCATCCCATCGCATCATCTAATCTCATCATCCAGTCTCATCTTCTCATCTCATTGTCTCATCTATATTCATCTCATCGTCTCATCTCATCTCGTCATTCTGTCTCATTGTACCATCTCGTCTCCTCATCATGTCTCATCATACCATCTCATCATCCCATCTCATTGTCTGTCTTGTCATCCCATCTCATCAACTCATGTCATCGTGTCATCTCGTAGTCTCTTCTTGTCATCTTATCTCATCGTCTCATCATCTTATCTCATCTCATCGTCTTGCTTCATCTCATCATTTCCTCTCATCATCCTATCTCGTCGTCTCGTCTCATCTCGTCGTCCCATCTCGTCTTCCCATCTCGTCTCCATGTCTCATCCCACAGTCTCTTCTCATTGTCTCATCATTTCATCATCCAATCTCATCATCTCATTCATTGTCCCGCCCCGTCGTCTCCTCTCATCATCTCATCTTGTCTCATCTCGTTGTCTCATCTCATCTCGTCATTCTGTCTCATTGTCCCGTCTCGTCTAGTCTTCCCATCTCATCATTCCATCTCGTCATCCCGTCTCATCGTCCATCTCGTCATTCCATCTCATCATCTCATGTCATCGTTTCTTCTCGTAGTCTCATCTTGTCATCTCATCTCATCGTCTCATCATCTCATCTCGTCTCATCGTCTTGCTTCATCTCATTGTCTCCTCTCATCATCCTATCTCATCGTTTCATCTCATTTCGTCATCCCATCTCATCTGCCCGTATCATCCCCATGTCTCATACCACCGTCTTGTCTCATTGTCTCATCCTTTCATTGTTCTATCTCATCATCTCATCTCATCGTCCCTTCTCATCATCTGCTCTCATCGTCCCTTCTCATCTGCTCTCATCATCTCTTCTTGTCTTGTCTCGTCATCTCATCACATTTTGTCATTCTGTCTCATTGTCCTGTCTCATCTCGTCATCTCTTCTCTTCATCCCATCTCATCATCCCATCTCATCGTCTGTCTTGTCATCCTGTCTCATCATCTCATATCATTGTCTCATCTCGTATTCTCATTTTGTCAGTTCATCTCTTCGTCACATCATCTCATCTTGTCTCATTGTCTCGCTTCATTTCATTTTCTCGTCCCATCATCCCATCTCATCATGTTGTCCCATCTCATTGTCATGTCTCGTCTTCCTGTCTCATCTCCATGTCTCATCCCACCATCTTGTCTCATTGTCTTATCATTTCATCATCTGATATCGTCATCTCATCTCATCATCTTGTCTCATCATCTCATCTCATCGTCTCACCTCATCTCATCATACTGTGTCGTTGTCCTGTCTCATCTCGTCATCCCATCTCATCATCCCATCTAGTCATTTCGTCTCATCATTTGCCTCATCATGCTGTCTCATCATCTCACGTCATCATCCCATCTCGCATTCTCATCTCGTCATCTCATCATCTCATCATATCATATCGTCTCATCATCTCGCTTCATTTCGTCTTCTCCTCTCATCATCCCATCTCTTTGTCTTGTCTCATCTCGTCGTCCCATCTCATCTTCCCATCTCGTCTCCATGTTTCATCCCACTGTCTTGTCTCATTGTCTCGTGATTTCATTGTCCCATCTCATCATCTCGTTTCATCTTCCCATCTCATCGTCTCATCTAATCATTTCATCTTGTCTCGTCTCGCCGTCTCATCTCATCTCGTCATTCTGTCTCTTTGTACCATCTCATCTCATCATCTGATCTCATCATCCCATCTCGTCATCCCATCGCATTGTCCATCTCATCATCCCTTTTCATCATCTCATGTCATCGTCTTATCTCATCTCATCTCATCAACTCATCTTACTGTCTCGACATCTCATCTCGACTCATCGTCTCACTTCATCTCATCATCTCCTCACATCATCCCATCTCATCGTCTCATCTAATCATGTCATCCCTTCTTGTCTTCCCATCGCGCCTCCATGTTTCATCCCACCATCTTGTCTCATTGTCTCATCATTTCATCGTCCCATCTCATCATCTCATCTCATCATCTCATCTTGTCTCATCTCATCGTTTCTCCTCATCTCATCATTCTGTCTCGTTGTTGCGTCTTGTCTTGTCAACCTGTCTCATCATCCAATCTCGTCATCCTGTCTCATCGTCCGTCTTGACATCCCATCTCATCATCCTGTCTCATCATCTCATGTTGTGGTCTCATCTCATAGTCACATTTCATCATCTCAGATCATCGTCCCGTCACCTCATCTTGTCTCATCGTCTCGCTTCATCTTGTCATCTCCTTTTGTTATCCCATTTCATCTCGTCTCGTCTCATTGTCCCATCTCGTCTTCCTGTCTCATCATCTCATCTTGTCTCGTCTCGTCGTTTCACCTCATCTCATGATTCTGTCTCGTTGTTCCATCTCATCTCATCATCCTGTCTCATCATCCCATCTTGTCATCTCATCTCATCTCATCGTCTCGCTTCATCTTGTCTTCTCCTTTCATCATCACATCTCATCGTCTCGTTTCATCTCATCTTCTCCTCTCATCATCACATCTCATCACCTCATCGCATCTCGTCATCCTGTCTCGTCTTCCTGTCTCACCCCCACACCATGTGGAGCTCAACTCAACTCTCCTGAATGCCTCATCAGCACTCTCTCCCACTTCCTGTTCCCTGAAGCTTGTTGTCATTGCATAGAGTGTGCTTACCCCAACCTCTATACCTAGGCTGTACCCGATCCCAGCCCAGAGTTTTTGAGAGCCCCACCACACCCTGCATGAGCTTTGTACTTTTGCTTATGGCACTCCCAGGCCCAAATATGCACACGGGCACCCATTCACATCATTCAGCTCTGGGACCCACACTTTATGGCAGTCCTGGAAACGCACATGTGCACAGCCCTCAGCCTCACTTCCCAGCTCTGAAAAAGTGTGACCTGTGCAGCTGGGTCACATCTGATCATTATCCACACAGGTGTAAAAATAACCTGTTGCTGCAGTTCTACGCCTGTACACAAGGGGCCCTATGCCTTAAACCAGCGCTCACCAGGGTGACAACCCCAGGACCAGTGCACTTGCACAGCTACATCCTCCCTGTCTGCAAGACAGCCACATTCACAGCATCAGCATAACATCCCCAAACTGCATCTGTACCTGCCCTGAAATAAATCTCCACACTGAGTGCCACATACTGTGTCTTGCTCCCTGATGTACAACCATCACACACACACAAGGCCTTAGGCTACTGAAAGAAATCAACTCCCCAAATAAGTCAATCAAGATAGTTACATGCCAGGAAGACAGCAGAAGATCACTGAGCATATCAAAATGCAGACAGGCATCGCCTACCTAATGAAGAAATTAGAACACCAGAGGAGATACAGGCATTGGAAAAACTAAACAAAGATATTCATATGACTCTACTTAATGAAATAAGAGGATAGCAAATGACTTAAAGGAGATCAAGAAGACAGAGAAGAGCAGAAAGAGGAACTTGAAAGAATAACTAGAAAAACAGCAGACATCACAGATACTAAAGACACTGTTGAACAAATGAAAAACATGCTGGAGTCATACAACAATACATTTGAAGAGACAGAAGAAAGAACAAGTGATATAGAGAACAACAGAATTGATTTCAATGACTCAAAATAGCAAATGCAAAAAAAGATGGAAAAAATTTTAACTGGAACTCAGGGAAATGATAGACCAAACAAAGTATACAAATATAAGACTGATCGGTGTCCCAGAATGGAAGAGAGAAGCAAAGGGCTAGGAAGAGTAGTCAAGGATATAATAAGGGAAACCATCCCAACCCTGATAAAGGACATAAATATTTAAGTCAAAGAAGCCCAACAAACTTCAAAAAGAATAAACCCAAATTTCTGGTGGTCCTTACTAACAATTATTGAGAAGAAAAGAATTTCCAGATCAATAGATGCATGGTACCAGGGGATGTATTGCTTTGCTCAAGCAATGACATACCATCTGAAACAGCAGCTACAATTGGAGTTACCACCTGGTTGAGTTTACGATGAACCACTGTCATCCTCCAAGACCCATCTGTTTTATGCACAGGCAAAACATGAGAGTTGAATTTGGATGAGATGGGAATCAACAGCCCTGCATCCTTCAAGTCCCTAAGAGTGGCAGTCATCTCTGCAATCCCTTAAGGAATCCAGGATTAATTGTGAGTCACGTTTTTCTAGGTAGGGCAATTCTAGTTGCTTCCACTTCACCTTTCCCACCATAACAGCCCTCACTGCACAAGTCAGAGAGTCAATGTGGCGTTTCAGGTAGTTGCTCAGCATTTTTATTCCAATTATGCATCCTGGAACAGGGGAAATAACTACAGAATGGGTCTGGGGGTCCACTGGACCCACTGTGAGGCAGACCTGAGCTAAAACTCCATCAATTACCTGGTCTCCCTGAGCCTCAAATCTGACTGGTGTACCAGAGTGACGTTTGGGGGACCTGGAATTAATGTCACTTCTGAACCAGTGTCTAATAATCCCCGAAATAGTTTATCATTTCCTTTTACCCAGTGTGCCGTTGCCCTGGTCAAAGGCTATCAGTCTCCTTGGGGAAGCCTTGGAGGAAGATTAATAGAATAAATTTCTGACAGTGTAACAGGTTGCTCCCCCAAAGAGGCCTGGCCTTCCCTTCATCAAGGGGCTCTAGGTCTATAAATTGTCTCAAGTCTGGAAATTGACTAAGGGGCTGTGACTTTATGTTTTGGTAACTCATGTTAGACTTCTGTTCACTTTACCTGGAACACTTTTGTTTATGCAGCTCGAACTAGAATTCAGTAGACTGCCCATTTATTATATTTCTAAGCAGCCTATGATTGACTAGTCAATGTCACAAATTTCTGTGGATCTGATTGTTCTGATTCCTGCTCTGAGTCTGCTGTCTACTGGAATAGTCACGTCCGCCCTGTCTTTGGTGATTAAGTGCTGTCACCTGGCTTCTCCCAACTCAGGATCCCATCATCTGCAATTGTGTTTAAGGATTCCAACTCAGTGACAGCAGTTCCCCAGTAACATCCGAGGTCATATGGTAGCCCTGACAAACTGTGGGATCTGGCCTATAACTATTTCTTGAAGACTGCTTTGAAATATTGCTTTTCTCTTTCTTTGCTTATACATTTTATAGTTCACAATTAAAAAAGTTAAAAATCCATGCATTTTGGATAAATTACCATAATTTGGACAACTTGCCTCTAATTTTTAAAGGCAAACCTAGGAAAGAGACAGATAAAATGTCAAGAGTTTACAGACTTCATTAAAGTACCTTGTCGCCAGATTTTGGTGACTGGTGCACCTTCTCATAATCTTTCTTGGTCTCCAAATTCTTTGTTACCAGTCCACCTGTTGAAAATGCATGGTTTTGTGTGAAAGTTCATTCTCTGACATCAGAAACTATTCTGAATGAAGGGGAAAGGGACATGCAGAATTCTTAATTCTTATTCTACACTAAAAGCAGCTATAAGTTAACTTATTGAGAAAAATGTATTATAAAATAATACAACAGCTGTCAGTTAAAATTAACTATAAAATCTCTGAGAGGTTCAAGGAAGCCCTGTATCACTGAACAGACCTGGTTTGGAACATTTGTCCTTGGGGCCATGTGAATATGTCACACTAAGAAAAAATAAAGCAAATGGTTCAATGGTGGGCTTCCTGGAAGATGGCTGACTAGACGAGCGTGAGATGAGCCCTGCTCCATGGAAGAATTAGATAAGGGACAGGAGGGCAACTGCGGTGGTGATTCAGGAGTGCAGCTGACCTGAGAGAGCTTCTGCACCACCTGGGGCAGCCCTTTCTGCAGAGGCAGAGGAACTGAGAGGCAGAAAGCTGGAGGCTGGTGCGAATGCACCGAGCTGATGGGAGTGCATGGACAGGAACACAGGACCAGGGAGTAAGCCAGGCTGCATTCCTTGGGTGCACTACCCTCTCCTGCACAGCCCCATGATCGGTGACTCACCCCACACCAAACAAACCCAAACCACATCACCTGCTCCCATTTTCTGCACCTCAGATGCCCCCACCCACCCAGCCTCCAGTGCAAATAACTTGCCCTCACCCCCACCCCATGTGCAGCCCAACTCACCTCTCCTGCATGCCTCCTCAGCACTCCCTCCCACTTCCTGTTCCCTGCAGCTTGTTGCCAGTGCATAGATTGTGCTGACATCAACCTGTATACCTAGGATACACCCGACCCCAGCCCATTGTTTCTGACAGCCTCACCACACCCTGCCTGAGCTCTGTGCATTTGTTTATGGCACTCCCAGGCCCACACATGCACCCGGGCACCCGATCACATCATTCAGTCCTGGGACCCACATTTTATAGCAGTCCTAGAACCGCACATGTGCACAGCCCTCAGCCTCACTTCCCAGCTCTGAAAAAGTGTGACCTGTGCAGCTGGGTCACATCTGATCCTTATCCACACAGGAGTAATGCTAACCTTCTGCAACAGCTGTACCCCTGTGAACAAGGGGCTCCATGCCTTAAACCAGTACTCAACAGGTTTACGACCTCAAGACTGGTGCACTTGCAAAGTTACATCCCCCTGTCCACAAGGTGCACACGTTCACAAACACCAGCATAACATACCCAAACAGCATCAATACATGCTCTGAAACAAATCTCCACAGTGAGGGCCAGAAGCTGTGTCCTGCTCCCTGCTCTTCAAACATCCCGCAAACACAAGGCCTTTGTCTACTGAAGAAATCATCTTTCAGAATAAGTCAATCAAGATAGTTACATGCCAGGAAGACAGCAGAAGATCACTGAGCATATCACAATGCAGACACATATCGCCTGCCTAATGAACAAATTTGAACACCAGAAGAGACACAGGCATTGGAACAACTAAGCAAAGATATTCATATGACTCTACATAATAAAAGGAGAGGGATAACAAATGACCTAAAGGAGATCAAGAAGACAGAGAAGAGTATGAAGTGGAACTTGAAAGAATAAGTAGAAAAGCAGCATATCACAGATATTAAAGACTCTGTTGACCAAATAAAAAACATACTGGAGGCACACAACACTACATTTGAAGGACAGAAGAAAGAACATGTGATATAGAGGACAGGATAATTGATTTCAAAGACTCAAAATAGCAATTGGCAAAAAAGATGGAAAATTTTTTTACTGGAACTCAGGGAAATGATAGACCAAACAAAGCATATAAATATAAGACTGATTGTTTCCCAGAATAAGAAGAGAGAAGTAAAGGGCTAGGATGAATAGTTAAGGACATAATGGGGGAAAACTAAACAACCCTCAAAAAGGACATAGATATATAAGTCAAAGAGGCCCAACAAACTTCAAACAGAATAAATCAAAATTTCAGGTGGTCCTTACTAACAACTATTGAGAAAAAAAGCATTTGCCGGATCAATAGCTGCATGCCAGGTACCAGGGAATGTATTGCTTTGCTCATGCAATGATATCCCATCTGTAACAGCAGCTGCAATTGGAGTTACCACCTGGCTGAGCGCACGATGAACCACTTTCATTCTCCAAGACCAATCTCTTTTCTGCACAGGCCAAATAGGAAAGGTGAATGGGGATGTAGTGGGAATCACCAGCCCTGCATCCTTCAAGCCCCTAAGAGTTTCATTAGTCTCTGCAAAATCCCTTCAGGAATCTAGTATTACTTCTGATTTACTATTTTGCTGGTAGGGCAGTAATAGTGGCTTTCACTTCGCCTTTCCCACATAACAGCCCTCACTGTGCAAGTCAGATGTGCAACGTGGGGATTCGGCAAGTTGCTCACTATTTTTATTCCAATTATGCATTCTGGAACTGGGAAAGTAACTACAGAATGGGTCTGGGGGTCCACTGGACCCACTGTGAGGTAGACCTGAGCAAAAACTCCAGTGATCACCTGGTCCCCCTAAGCACCAACTCTGACTGGCAGACCAGATTGACGTTTTGGGTCCCCTGGAATTAATGTCACTTCAGAACCAGTGTCTAATAATCCCCGAAATAGCTGATCATTTCCTTTTCCCCAGCGCACCGTTGCCCTGGTCAAAGGCCATTGTTCTCCTTTGGGAAGGCTTGGAGGATGATTAATTGCATAAATTTCTTACAATGTAAAAGGTTTCTCACCCACAGAGACATGGCATCCCCTTCTTTGAAGGGGCTTTGGCTCTATAAATTGTCTCAAGTCTGGAAATTGACTAAGGGGCTGTGACTCTATGTTTTGGTAATTCATGTTAGACTTCTGTTCACTTGACCTAGAACTCTTTTGTTTATGCAGCTCAAACAGGAATTTAGTAGACTGCCCATCTATTCTATTCTTAGGTACCCCATGATTTACTAGCCAATGCAACAAATTTCTGTGGATCAGATTGTTCTGATTCCTGCTTTGAGTCTGCTGTCTATTGGAATAGCAACATCCACCCTGTCTTTGGTGATTAAGTGCTGCCACTGGCTTCTGCCAACTCAGGATCCCATCATCTGGAATTCTGTTTAAGGACTCCAGCTCAGTGACAGCAGTTCCCACAGTAATATTTGACCTCTTAAGAAGTACAACTACAGTGCTCCTAAGGGATGATGGTGCTAGTCTCACAAATTTATTTCTCACACTTCAGGTAAAAGGTGCATTTTCCATGAATTCCAGGGGTGTAAGAGCAGGCTTTGCATGATAAATCCACTCTAACATTCCAGCCTCTCTAAGCCTCTGGATCCCCTCATCTACATTATACCAGGGCAGGCCCTGGCATTTCAACCTCAGGTAATGTTGGCCAACTTTTGATCCATGTTTCAGCCAACCATCCAAACAAACTGTTAATACCTTTTCTAACCCCTCAAATTTTTTCACTGAATCAAGAATCTCTGGTTATTGGGCCCATATCAGGGTTTCAGCTTTATATTCTTCCCACCATTATCCCACACCCTGAAAATCCATTGCCACACACATTCCCCTGATTTCTATCTATATAAATTGGTAAACTCACACAGTTTTTTGGGAGTAGAACGTACCTTTTCATGTGTGAAACTTTGTATTTCATCTTTAGGGGCCTGTTGGGAATTCAGCCTAGTTATAATTCTGGAAGAAAAGAAGGGTTGTGGGGTGCATGATGAAAAGAATTAGAAATATCTTCCAAGCCATTTGCTTCTGGGCATTCATTTGCAGTTTCATGTGGTGAAACAGGATTAATCACTCCAGAGCTAATCCCTTCAGAAGGATCTTGGTTGGCCAACTCTTCAAGGCATGCTGGTGGTGGGGCTGTTATGTCCTCAAGGCAAACTATTACATGGTTATCTAGAAAGTACTCAGCATAACCTAGGGTTTCAACCACACCCCCAACATCATTATCAATCTATATGTCGCCATCCCATTTTTCAGTGTCCCACTCCTTTCCAATCAATGCCCTCACTTTAATGGCAGGCACCATGCAAGATAGACATTTCAGTTTACATGGCAAAGTTGCTACCCTAACAATGAGATTTTGACTCTGATTTTCAGAGATCTCCAGTCTACAGCTACAAGAAATAAGATTTTCCTTCAAGACACTCATAAAAATGTTTATATCTGTCAGACAGCACTTAAGCTTCTCATTTGAAACCTTAAACCCATCTCTTTCACTCCTTAGTGTATCCAGCATATCTAACAACAACCAGCCTGCATCTCTAAACCTCCTATTTTCACAAAACTCCATAAAGTTGTCAAAAACATTGCCCTCCAGAGCCTGGCTTTGTACAAGCAAAGCATTAGAAGAATTGAATGGTGATATTTAGCTATCTCTTCGCATGGATTGGCAGTGTCATTCTGATTATGGGAATCAGAGTCCTCAGTGCCTTTGAGTCCAGTTAGAGTAGAAAACTATTCATAAAAATTTATTTTTAAATTTCTGTTTCTGAAGAACCACTCCTTGTAACAAGTCATGTTAGTTGGGGTTCTCTAGAGAAACAGAATCAACAGGATATATCCACAAATATAAAACATTTAAAAGTATCTCACATATACAAGGAAATGTAGAATCCACAATCCATAGGAACGGCTGAGAAGCTGATGATTCCAATTGAGGATCTGGATGAACTCCACAGGAGATGCTTGCCAGCTGAAGCAGGAACAGAGCCTGTTTCTTCAGAATCCTCCTGAAAAGGATACCATTGATTAGATCAAGTTTCACCCATTGCAGAAGACACTCCCACTGGCTGATTACAAATGCAATCAGCTGTGGATACAGCTAATGTGAGCATGATTTAATTGTATGAAATGTCCTCATCACAACAGACAGGCCAGCACTTGCCCAACCAGACAAAAAGTTACCACCCCTGGCCAAACTGACTCATGAACTTGACCATGACATGGGTTATAGGGGGGAAATTAAAATGCATGCTCTGGCCATTAGTTAACAGGAAGCTATCAACATTACTATTGCACTACCACAGGAAGCTAATTTTGGGGGGTGACAAGAGATAAGGGGAAGATTTTGTGGTGGTGGTCATTGTTTTGTGACATCATGGCCCAAGAATTGAACCCAGGTCTCCTGCATGGGAAGTAAGAATTCTACCACTGAACTACTTGCACCTACCTCCCAAGGGTAGTTTTGATTTGATAGTTGATGATGTTATGCTTTTCGGTTCTTTGCCATTATGGACCAATGAAAATCGACTAAAATTGAGAGTGCTGCTGCTTGTACAACCAAGCAAGGATGCTGTAAGACATGATTTGTTTATTTGGGACATTATCCATGGTGCCCTGCAGATGGCGGGAGCTGAAGGGTTCAATGACTGAGAAGCAGAATGGTGAACCACGATATGTTTATATGATGGAATATGGTGCCTCTACAAAAAGATGTCTAGAGACACACAGCAAGCTGAATAAATCTCAGGGACAAGGTGTTGTACAAAATAAGGTAAATACAAAAGAACAAATATGTTAAGATCTCTTTCAGAAAGTACTTATCTGAAAATCAGAGCCTTGATGCAAGCCCTTCTAGCAGCCACACTTAGTGAAGTTGTAAGTGTATTTTTACATTCTGAGACACGGAGGTCTGTGTGGGTCAACTGGCATTTCCCTGCAGGTTTTAGTGACTGTGCAACACTTAAGACCTGGAAATGGAATGCTGCAGCCTTGAACGTGAGCATAGCTACCTAAAATGACAAAGGAATAGAGAAAGAGAGCAGGCCTCAATTAGAGTTAGAAAAATGAAGCCAATCTGGTAAATCAGAATACAGGGCAAAATATGATAGTGCATGTACTCTAAATCTTCAGCTACTATAGGAGACCAAAGGCAGAGTGGTTTATGATGTCTAGAACAAAAATATTCTGTAACAAAAATGTAAATCTACCTGTCTGGATAGTTCATTTACAAACCAAACTCCTGGAGCCTAGAAAAGGAATGAGACCATGTAATTCTGGAAGGATTAATGTAATACCTGGATATATTTCAGATTATTCTGGGCTGATAATTTCAAAGTATTGGTAGAGTCCCTGGAGGGTCCAAAGGAAAAAAAAGGGAACTATTTAACTTTACTATCTAGGAAACCCTGGGTACCCTCTCAACCATTGGGAACTCCCAAGAAATAGGCCAAACCCTGGATTTTGGGGATTACCCTTATGAAACTTATTTATGTAGTGGAAAAGTGAAGACTACCTATAACAAGGCCTAAGACTTGTTCCCAGGAAACCTCTTTTGCTGCTCAGCTGTGGCCTCTTACTCTGCCCAAACCTGAAGGAACAGCAATGCCCTTCCCCTTACATGTGGGACATGACACCCAGTGGCAAAAGTCTCCATGACAACGTGTGGCATGACTCCTGGGGAAGAGCATGGCCCTGGTATAGTGGGATTGGCAGCACATTCCCAATCAAAAGGGGGAAAAGAAACATAATAAAATAAGGCATCATGGCTAATGGAGATCAATAGCGTCAAGAGGCTATTCTGGAGGGGACTCTTATGCAAGCTTCAGGTAGATAGAGCTAATTGCCATGGTTTCCAAAATCCCAACTACCAACACCCCTGTTAAATCTTCAGAACACCTAGGGCTTAAACTGAGACTCTATAAACATTTCATGCACTAAGTTTGCTTTCCTGAAACCTGTAATTCCAAAAGGGTTCCTAGGTCAAATCATTCCTGAAACTGAGAGGGGCCAGCCTCTATGAGATTATGAACTGATCACATTTCCCTATCCTTTACTCCTGACACCCCTTCTCAACATGAATAATTCAGAACAGGCATTGCCTAAAGATCCCTGTAGATTGGGAAAGAATCAGAGGAGAAGGAGGACTTATAAAAGAGAAAATAAGATTTGACCAATCAATATGACTGCTGAATCATTTTATCGACACTTCTTTTAGCCTCCAGTGTTTTGGACCAGCTAGATAGAAGGAAAAATCTATAAGAGTTGAATGGTGACCCTTAACAATCTGTGAAATCTGTTGAAACGAGCTTTGAAAATTGTTGCTTTTTTTTCTTTATACATTTTATATTTCACAATTAAAAATTTAAAAATTTATAAGTTTGGGGGTATCATAAATTTGACAACTTGCCTCTAATTTTTAAATGCAAATGTAGGAAAGAGACAGTGAAAATGTCAAGAGTTTACAGAAGTCATTAATGTACCTTCTCGCCAGATTTCAGTGATGGCTGCAACTTCTCAAAATCTTCATGGTCTCCAAATTCTGCTTTACCAGTCCACCTGTTGAAAACCCATGGTTTTGTGTGAAAGTTTATTCTCTGCCTTTAGAAACTATTCTGAATGGATGAAGGGGTATGGGATATGCAAAATTCTTCTTATTTCTTATTCTACACTAAAAAAGGCTTCAAGTAAACTTTATTGATTAAAATGTATAATAAATGAATACAACAGCTGGCAGTTAAAATTAACTATAAAATATCTGAGAGTTTCAAGGAAGCCTTTTATTGCTGAACAGACCTGGTTTGGAACATTTGATCTTGGAGTCATGTGAATATGTCACACAAAGAAAAAGTAAACCAAACATTTCAATACTGGGCTTCCAGGAAGATGGCTGACTAGAGGAGCATGAGATGAGCCCTGCTCCATGGAAGAGTTAGAGAAGGGACAGGAGGGAGACTGCAGCTGTGATTCAGGACTGTAGCTGACATGGGAGAGCTTCTGCACCTCCTGGGGAAGCCCTGGCTGGAGAGGCCCCAGAACTGGGAGGCTGAAAGCTGGAGGCTGGTGCTTTCAAGACTAAGTAATAGGAAGTAGCTTCCCAAACTTTATACCCAAAGAACAGGCAGCTAATGAAAAAGTGGACAAATGAGAATTTCTCACAATCGAATGCTTCTGCACCTCAAAACACTTTGTCAAAAAGGTGAAGAGGAATAAAACTCAATGAGAGAAAATATTTGGAAATCATATATTGGACAAAAATTTGATTTTCTGCATATACAAAGAAAGCATACAATCAACAACAAAAGAAGAAACAGCCCAATCATAAAATGGGCTAAATATATGAATAGACATTTTTCTGAAGAGCAAATACAGATGGCTCATAAGCCCATGGAGATGCTCATTTTCATTGGCTATAAGGGAAATGCAGATCAAGACTACAATAAGATACCACCTCCTAGCTCTAAGAATGGTTGCTATTAAACAAATAGGTATCTATGAATGTTGCAGAGGATATGGAGTAACTGGGACACTTATGCACTAATGGTGCAGACACTATGGAAAATTGTTTGGTAGTTCCTTAGGAAACTAAATATCAAGTTATCCAATGATTCAGCAATAGCACTACTTGGTATATACACAGAAGAGCTGAAAGCAGTGACACAAGCAGAGGTTTCCACACTGATGTTCATAGCAGCATTATATACATTGGCCAAAAGATGGAAACAAACCAAATGCCCATTAACAGACGAGTGGAATATTATGCAGCAGTAAGACAAAATGACATCCTGAAGCACATGACCCTGTCATGTGGGATGAGCCCTGAGTACATAATGCTGAGTGAAATTAGCCAGACTCAAAATGATAAATAATGTATGAGTCCACTTTTATGACTAGCATAAAGGTATAATCAGAGAGCTACAATACAGAATAGCTAGAAACTGCATAAATACTTAAAAAGTATAAGAATGGTTTGGTCACCTTTAGCAAATGCTCGTAAGAGAACAGGGGCCTAGATTGTAAGCTTTTAGAGCAGACACATTAAGTCTGGAGTGGTGATAATTATTTATGGATTTTGAAAGGATGTTTTGCATATATAACCTGATATTCAGAGATAAGAATGAACCCTAACAGGTTGGGGTTAAAGTAATTCAGAATATAGAGGTAAGAAAGACAGTGTCTATAATTTAGAACCACCCATACTCTTTGAGGCAAATGAAGAAAGGTTTATTTAGTCTGGAACTGAAATTTTCTGTAGTGCATAATCTAATTCAACCTATCTGTATTGATCATTTGATCATCTGAACGACTGAAACACAGGGAGCACAGAAGAAGAAAGAGGTCCTTTAATCCTGGATATATTATTGTAATGCCTGGATACATCCAAGAGTATATTAAACAGATAATCAAAAAGTATTGGCAAAGTCCCCTGAGGGATGGGAGAAAGAATATGGAACAATTAAACTTTGCCATCAGGGAATCCCCTGATACCGTGTCAAAACTTGGGACACCCAAATCAATAGGCCATGCCCTCGATCAGCAGGCTTACTCTTGTGAAGCTTATGAAGGTAGCAGAGAAACTTAGGCTGTCTATAGGCATGCCTAAGAGTTACTTCTGGAGGACCTCTGTTGTTGCTCATCTGTGGCCTCAGTCTTTCTAAGCCCAACTCTGCAAATACATCATTGCCCTCCCCCTTACGTGGTACATGACACACTTGGGTGAAATTCTCCCTGGCAATGTGGGACATAACTCCCAGGGATGAATCCAGACCTAACACCGTGGAATCAACAATTCCATCCTGACCAAAATGGGGAAACAAGTATAATTAATAAAGTTATCAGTGGCAGGGAGAGTTCAAATAGAGTCAAGAGTCTACTCAGGGAGAACTTGCTGCCTATCATAACCTGTCAACCCCCAACCAGGAGCATTTCAGCCAATCCTAAAAAAAACACCTAGGGCAATATATTATATTCCACAAAGTTTCCAAGCACTAGAGTAACTTTCCTGAAACCTTCAACCTCCGGAGGGGTCACAGGCCAGATAAGTTCTGAAACCGTGCCCATCCTCTCCAGAACATCAGATAGATCCATCTCCCTACCCCATATTAGTGATGGACCATTCCATTACAAAAAATTTAGAAATTCCATAACCCAAACACTCCTAAAGAGAGGGATGGAAAGATCAAAGGTGATGTTGGAGTTATACTGAGAAGAAAGGGTTTAACAAATGAATATGAATGCTGAATCATTAAATTGATATCTCTTTTAATCTCCAGGATTTTACAGTAGCTAAGAAGTAAAACCTAAAGTTGTGAAATTGTAACCCATCTCAAACTCCAAAGCACACTCTACAGCTAATTGTGGTGTTGTATTTTGAACTTACAACTTTTTTTATATGTTATTTTTCACAAAACAAGGAAACAAAGTTGATTGTGATGATAAAAAAAATTAAACCTTCTAGTATCCTATACTCGGGAGCAGCTAGAAGGAAAAATATTAGAAGATCATATGGAAGCCCATCACAAACTCTGGGATCTATCCTTTGAACACGTGTTGAAGAGTTCTTTGAAAACTATTGTTTTTTTATTTCATTGTTTTGCTTTTGCATTATACTATACAATAAAAAAGTTAAAAAAAATAAAATAAAATGGTACAATGCTGGGTGGTGTGACAGTGGCTCAGTGGCAATATTTTTGCCTACCATGCAGGAGACCTGTGTTAGATTCCTGGTGTGTGCCAATGACAAAAAGAAAAAAAAAGAAAAGGAAAATTTCAATGCTTATAACTTGAAAGCAAAATGAAACCAATGAATTTAAACATATCAAATTAGCAGCCTAGGCTAATGGAGAAAAATTATTTTATAAGTTTAAAACAAAGTAAGTACTGTACATCCCTAATGGGATATATTTTAAGGACAGAGAGACAAACATCTATAAAAAAAATCCCCAGTGCTTTCAGTCATCACGTAGCTGTTAATGAGCACTGGCACTGCTGATCTGAAATCGCTGTGTATATGTTGCAGGATTAGGAAACACAAGAAGGGAGTTTTGCTTGTGGCTGCTAGGCTTTGGGATGGGGGTGCCAGAGATGGGAGAGGTGTGTGAACTCAAAGACTTAATTTGGATTAACCCTGCAGGCCTAAATTTGGATTAGAAATACCAGCATGAACTCAGGACATATTTTCTTATTTAAAAAATGCTCTACTCTGTCCAGGGAATACACCTAAATACAAGGACTAGTCCAGAAGCAACAGGCCCCCAGGCTCCTTGTGGAAACAGCAGATCCCAGATATGGGGCAGAAAATACACAAAATGAGCCTGAAACCTCTTGCCATATCTGAAAACAAAGCTGTCGCAGTCTAATGTCAAATGGTTCCCATTGGCCGAAGACTAGGCAACTGGAAAGTCACAAGAAAAACTGAGATGGAATGAAATGAAGCACAGTGGATGTGTTAAAACTCTTTGATCTCATATAATCACCAAACAGTACAAACCCCAAATCCTTCATTAGCCACCTTTGTTGGATGGCAGGAAACAAACTCACTACTATGAAAGCTGATCCATAAAAGACTTGGGTCAGGCATACAGCCTCTTCCAGGAATGGTGCCTGGGGGTATCGGAAGGCTGGGTAGGGAAATGTCTGAACCAGAATTTTCCAGCCTAAGAGTAAGGGAGGAAGAACAGTTTGAGAAAACCACCACTTTGCAACCCTGAATGTTGAAATAACAGATCTTCCCCAAGGAGAGAGACAGACAGACAGTGGCAAGCACAAGCTCCACCTACCAAATATCCTTCCAAACAATCAAACCAGAATCTGATCATGTTTCTAGAACCACTTTACAGGACATGGTGGACACACAAGTACACTGAAGCACACCATGGGAGTGTGATAACCAGTGGCTGGCTGTGAGAACAAGCTCCGTCAGCAAACAAATCAAAGCAGGAAAGAGGAGGAGGGAGAAAGTGCAGAGTAAAGCTAGAGCCTCAAATTGCAACAGTCTGTTTTTATGTCGCTGCTCACTCGTCGACATGCCTTGATACTGGGGGGTGAGCAAGTGAGGAGACATGGGCCTGGGGACTGCTGGGTGAGTGGGTGAGGTGACACAGGCCTGGGGACTGAAGGCAGAGCAGTTGAGGTGACACAGGCCAGGGGACTAGGGGTTGAGTGGGTGAGGTGACATGGGCCAGCGGACTAGAGGCTGAGTGGGGCAGGTGATATGGGCCTGGGGGCTGGGGGGCGAGCAGTGCAGGTGACATTGCCTGGTGTATGGGCGCAAGCAGGGGAGATGACATGGGCCTGGAGACTGCGGGGCAAGTGGGTGAGGAGACATGAGCCTGGGGTCTGGGGGTTGAGCAGGTGCAGGTGACACAGGTCTCAGGACAGGGTAGTGAGCAGGTGAGGTGTAAGTGGCCTCGGGCTGCTCCGTCCTGCTGAGGGGTGAGGACTATGGACACCCCTGCACTGGGGAAGAACAGTAGCATCGTGGAACAGCACACAGCCCACTCCAGCAACCTCATCTTGAGGTGCAACAGAGCTGCCAGTCAGAAACACAGAGCTGGGTGCTGGGGTCATGGGGTGGCCACCCCCAGTCCTGCAGGGACAGGTCACAGCACTCCTGAACCCCCAGAATAGAAACCGCCAGCATCGGGGAGATTCAGCCCTCAAGTGTCCCGTGACTGCTCTTCTGACCTCTGAGCTAACCACAGACAGAACAGACACAAATGCATGTGCTTTGGATCCTTTCCACACACACAGGCACGCACACCCACACCCAGAACCCACAGTGCCTCTCATCTTCTTCCACTTCCACTGCTGCTGCCTGACCAGGAAGGAGAAGAAGATTCCCACTGGCTGAATTCTGAAAATCATGTTTCTGTGTATTTCAAAATAAATGACCAAATTAAAGAGGGTACATAACTAACTGAAAATTAGAGGAACATTGGTCTACATAATTTTAAAAGCTAGAATAACTCCAATGTCATTAAATACAGTTACCCACAAGCCCTAGCCTGCAGTAACTGACCTTTCAATTTCTGACATTGCTGAGGCCTCCACCACAAACGGTTCATCCTTCATTATCCAAATGCTGGGACTCTACAATCACACTTGAGACCATTTTACAGCTCCCAGTCCTAAATAAAAGAAATAAAAGTAAACTGGAAGCTGCCCATCAGCCACAGGCTTCTGTGAATGGTAGGTTCTGGAACCATGGAAGTGTCTGGGAGGAATGGACCCACCCACCCAGGAAACCAACCTGCGAAAGCTGGGCCTCTAGGCAGGGGTTGCTCGGCCAGGCCTCTGCCCTGAAGCCCCACCCCACACCCTCGCCCCTGCCCAGGAGAATGTGTCAAGACACCTTCACTGCCAGCACCTCCCACTTCACCTGTCTGGCACCAGCACCTCCATGCTCTCCTGGCATCTGACCCTGGGAAGGGCTGGCCATGCACAACCAGGCTGAAATATTCTCCTAAAGCCAAGGGTGCTAGCACAAAAAGGATACAAGTTGCACGTTTCAAAGCAGAAAAGAGAAAACCAGGTGTTTTAGTTTGCTAGCTGCCAGCATGCAACACACCAGAGATGGATTGGCTTTTAATAAAAGGGGATTTGTTTTGTTAGTTCTTCAGAGGAAAGGCAGCTAACTTTCCACTGAGGTTCTTTCTTATGTGGAAAGCACAGGATGGTCTCTGCTGGTCTTCTCTCCAGGCCCATGGATTCCAACAACTTTCTCCAGGGTGACTTCTTTCTGCATCTCCAAAGGCCTGAGCTGAGCTGCGAGTGCTCAGAGGAGGAATGCCGAGCTGCTTAGGCTGTGCTTCATTGAGTTCTCTCATTTAAGCACCAGCCAATTAAGTCAAATGTCACTCATTGCTGTAGACTTGCCTCCTAGCCGACTGCAGATGTAATTGGCAACACATGAAGTTCACATACCTTTGGCTTATATCTGCAGCATCAAAACTAGGTATGCTCACCTGGCCACATTGACAACTGAATCCAACTAACACACCAGGGTAACATCAACAATGATTTTCAACCAGCATCTTGCTGGCTGTGACATATGCTACAGAATATTCTAAACATTGCATCAACCTGATAACTTAAAAAATACCCATTTTTTAATCTTATATTTTAGGGTTCAAAACCTAATTTTATTTAACATAACTATCAGTAATCAAAGCACAATGAGCTTAAGCCATACTTATGGATTTCCCTAAATCTTTAGAATGCTCTACATATAGTTGCTTATACCTCAACAGCAGAAAAATTACACAAATGGTTCTTTCTTTGTACAATATTTCCCCATAATTAAGCTCAAGTATTAAATAAAGACTGAATGATATAGAAAAAAGCTGTGTCAAAGTCGTGACTGTCTTCCCAGGTAAAGGTGTAAAATTCACACGGATGTAAAGCTTTATGAGAGCTTATTGGGGTTTCCACATTCTGTAAGGCCTCTGACTTATCCTGGCCAGCACGTCTGCCTTCTCCTTCTGTGTTCATGACAATTTGGACAGAGGTCACAAAGGAAGAAACAGATCATCACTTGAAAAGACAGCAATCAACTGTAAAGATAAAGGAGCTATTTTTTTTTCGTCCATCTCTTTCAAAAGATAAAACAGACTTTGATATTCACATTGGGTGAGGGTTTGAGGAAAGGGTACCCTCAAGCCCTGGAAATATGAACTGGCTCAATGTTTCCAGAAATCAAAATTCAAAAGGTAGCCAATCAATTCAGCAGGATATTGGAAAGAAAAGAAGCCTGAGCAAAGAAATGAACACAAATGCAACAATACCTTCAACAAGGTGCACACCCCGTGAGTCACCTCATCATCATCACAACACTGGCAGAAGGTGACCATTAAGTACGTGGCACACCGACTGCCCTCTGGATCGCCAGCCAGGAAGCTGTCCATGGCCACGGCAGCCCCAGGTGTGTACTGTATGGTCAACACAGGCAGGCAGCACACCTGGCAGTGACACACACATGCACCTGGGGGTGACACACACAATACTTGGCAGCAACACACACATGTGCCTAGTAGTGACACACACATATGCCTGTCAGGGACACACATGTATACCTGGCAGTGAAACACATGTGCTTGGTAGTGACACACACATATGCCTGTTAGTGACATACACATATGCCTGGCAGCGAAACACACATATGCCTGGTAGTGACACATACATACACCTAGTAGTGACGTGCACATATGCCTGGCAGCGACACACTTGTGTGCCCCTGGATGAGGCCCCCATCCAGCAGCACGGGGCTGACCATGATTTTCCATTTTCTTCTTCAGGTTCCTCCCTGTTTTCTATTTATTTACTACTTTGGGCATATACCATATTCTTCTTATAATCTGATATGTTTTCCTCATTTTCATAAAAAGAATGGGATCAGTAAGTAGCAAACCAAAGTATTAAAAGAGTTACATTTACTTCATTATTTAAAGAAAAAGAGATTTATGCTTTACAGAGCAGTAAAAATAAACCAGAATTTGAGTACTGGAAATATACTCTGGAAAAAAACTCCTGACATGTAATACTTTTAAAATTAAAACATGTAAATTAAATCTTAATCTGGTACAGTCAAGATATACTTTCCTAGGTCATCATGATGAGTGAAGCAAGCCCAGTGTCGAAGGACAAATACTATATCATGTTACTTATACAAAATAAGTATAGTATGAAAATTCATAGTCAGAAAACAGATGCAGTTTCCAGGGACGGGGTGGGGTGGGGAGCCGGGTTCACTGCGGTCACAGAGGGGCTTTGGCGTGGGTTGACGGTAAGACCAGAGCAGCAGGGGTGGAAGCACAGCACAGGAACCACGCACCTGAATGCTTCAGGCTCTACTTGTCACCAGAACAAACACTTTTACAAACCCTGAAGCTGCACAACACAAGCAGTGAATGTGAATGTAAACCATGGACTCCAGTTAATAGAACAATTACAATAATATTGTTTTACCAGTTATAACAAAGATGCCACACTAATCAAACTGTTAATAACAGACAAAACTGTGCATGTATGTGGAGGGGCAAATGGGAACTCTGTTCTCTCTGTTAATAGAAAAAAGGTGCTTCCTGAAGTTACTTTCACTGATGCAATGTAATCACGTAAAATATAAATCTGCAATGCCATGCCTATTTCTATAAAGGTATACAATTTATACTAAACATATTTATTTATTTTAAAGTTTTTTTTAAAAACATGACAACATACAAATATGAACATTCTTATCATATGGTCATTCCATTCTTGATATATAAACGATAACTCACAGTAGCATCACACAGTTGTATATTCATCATCAAGATCTCCTCTCAGAACATGTGCATCAATCCAGAAAAAGAAATAAAGAAAAAAGAAAAAAATTGATGCATACCACACCCCAACCCCCCTACTCACCAATCACCAGCATTTCAATGTACTAAATTTGTTTTAACATTTGTTCCCACATTAATTATTTAATTTTAATCTATATGTTCTACTCATCTATCGATAAGGTAGATAAAATGAGCATCAGACACAAGGTTTTCACAATCACACAGTCACATTGTGAAAGCTGTATCATTATACAAACATCTTCAAGAAATGTGGCTGCTGGAATACACCTCTACAGTTTCAGACGTTTCCCTCCAACTTCTGCAATACATCTTCATTAAACAGGTGGTATCTATTCAATGCATAAGAATAACCTCCAGGATAACCTCTTGACTCTGTTTGGAATCTCTCAACCATTGACACTTTGTCTCATTTCACTCTTCCCCCTTTTGGTAGAGAAGGTTTCATCAATCCCTTGATGGTGGGTCTCAGCCCACTCTAGGATTTTGTCCCACGTTTCCAGGAAGTTCCACACCCATGGGAGTCATGTCCCATGTAGAGAAGAGGAAGGCAGTAAGTTTGCTTGTTGTGTCAGTTGAGAGGGAGGCTACATCTGAGCAACAGAAGAGGTTCTCTGGGGGTGAATGACTCTTAGGCCTAATTTTAAGTGGACTTAGCCTATCCTTTACAGGGTTAAGTTTCATGTGAACAAGCCCCAAGATTGGGGTTGCAGACTGTTGCTTTGGTTGTCCCCACTGCTTGTGAGAATATCGAGAATTCTCCACTTGGGGAAGTTGAATTTTCCCCCTTTCTTGCCATTCCCCAAGCAGACTTTACAAATACTTTTTAATTTACTTAAACACATTTATTTTAGTCCATTTCTTACCTTCATCACTGATGGAGTCACCTAAAAAATCACATATCAGAAAGTTACCATTTATGTTAGCAAACCTTGAAATAGAAATAAGCATCACAGGATTTGAGAATAACACACGTAAATACTTATGGATCTGTACTACAAAAAAATGCACCCATTTTTTCCTAACTGTTTTTCTAGTTCCTACCATCATTTGATTTTCAAAGATGGAAAGCCAAAGAACAAACACAACTATGAATTGTAACATGGTATTAGGTAAAAACACAGGAGGAAAGTGTATCAGAGTTAACATCAGACCAATAACTAGACAATGCCCATGAGAACGTGGGTGTGGGGTGTGGGGCAGGAGAGTTGGGGGCCTTCCCCTTCTCTCTTGACCACCTTGTGGGAGTGGGAACCTCTGCCTAATGAGGGCCACCGGGAGTAGCAGCCCAGCGGCTTCTCACCAGGAGAGGACTGCATTCCAGCTCCCTGCGGCCTCCTCCAGCCTCCGCCAGGACGCTCTCCTACAGGCTTCCCCTGGGCTCTGGGGCCTGATTGTGGGTTCCCTCAGCACTCAGGAGCTTGGAGAGGTGGAGGCCAGGCCCACAGAGGGACAGAGCAGAGCATCCACTTTCAGAGTTTCCACAGACCTACAGGCTCCCTCAGACCTCATCCTCCTTGGCCCCCGGCCTCCATGTGGTCTAGTTCCCTACCCAGCCCCTGTTCACTCAGCAGCCCAGCCTTTGCCCTTTAGCACCTCCCCACAGGCTGAGGCCCAGGGCTGTCCAGCAAACCCCCCTTGGCTCCCTGCCCCTTTCTGACCTCCCTGCACCTCTCCAACCTCCTTGTGTCCCTCTAGTCATTCTTGCACCCCCTCAGGACTCCCTGACCCCTCCAGCCTCCCTGCACCCCTCCCGGCCTCCATCCCCAACTCCCAGCCTCCCTGCCCCCTCTGACTCTCGCACCCACCTCTGGCCTCCCCGCAACCTTCCAGCCTCTCAGGGTCTCAGTTCCCTCTAGCCAGTGTCCACACCACCCCTTCCTCAGAGAAGGCCCCTCACCCCAGCACAGCCTGTCTCCTCATAGCCACAGGCCTGCAACACATGGTGTCTGCTTACACAGACACACAACCAAAGTGCAGTCTTGTGGTCCAGACATCCATGCATCTGAGACACAGCCCATGCCCAGCCTGGTCACTGCCACCCGAGGGGTCCCACGTGATGACACACAATGACATGCTACAACACGTGATGGCACGGGCCACTGGCAAACCTCCATGCCAACGGTTAGCTCCTGGCTCTTAAAGAACAAATCCTGAGTAATAAACAACTCAGAAAACATTTTTCTCACTGTTATACAACTTAACACCCTGACAGAATATTACAGAGAAACACATTCTGGTAACAATAGTGTCCACGTTTAAAAATTTTTTTTTTAATGATGTATACAACCTATTCTGAAATGTTTAGAAAATAAACAGACGGATGGATGGATGGTGAGATGAAAGAGGAAGAAAGGAAGACGGAGGGAGAAAGGGATGGCAAATGTGACAAAATATTTAAAATTCATGGGCCTGGGTCTCTGGGGGGGGGTTCTTGGAGTTTTCTCTGTGGGTTTTGTATTGTTTTTGCAACAGTCCTCTAAGTTTGAAATGATTTCAAAACAAAAAACTGTCATTTTCCGTGCTTTGTCAGTGTGAACGTGGGTTTTGTATTATTTTTGCAACTGTCCTCTAAGTTTGAAATGATTTCAAAACACAAAACTGTTATTGTCAGTGTTTTGTCAGTGTGAACACAGGGTGTGCCCAGCTTGGCTTACAGGGCCCCACACAGTGACCAAACCCTCATTTTCTCAGGCAGCCTTGGAATGTGTCCTGCAGCCCCAGGAGTGCATGTGTGGCAGTGAGCCCAGGGCCCCACTGAGGGAGCTTGGTTGACCCTGATACCCAGTGGCCCAGGAGAAGAAGAGGCTGCACCATGTCCTCCCTTTGGGGCACACACCCCACACCCCTTGGCAGGGAGAGGGCATGACAGGGCCTCGTCTTACCTTTCTATCTGACCATGGGATCTGCCTCAAGAGTCTCACACCACAGACAAGTTGAATTCTCATCTGAAATACTAGCTGAATGGGTATTAGCTTCTTCTGTTCCTGACATAAAACAGTGAAAATCAGTCATTAAGTGGTGCCCTTGGTGGGTGCAGTGCTTTGTCAGTGAATGACACCGACTTATATGTCTCCTGTGCTGCAGCTTCCAGAGGCTCCCTACCCGGGTTGCTGCTATGGGGTTAGAAGGAAGGGCAGGGCACCCCAGGCTGGCAGCCAGGCCCCTGGCCCCTCTGCTTCCCATCCCCAGACCCATTGGCCACTGTACCCCAAATTGCCTATCCAGGCACAGGAGCTGAGTAGCACAGAGAGACAGCCGATTGGGAACTGGAGGAGAAGAAGTCTGACAGGGGAGCAGGGAAGAAGTGAAGCACCCCTGGCACCATGCAAGTGCTGCACAGGCGAACTTCCACACCACTTGTCACCATGTGAGTGCTGCACACATGGCCTCCCACACTCCTTGGCATCATGCGAGTGCTGGACTCATGGCCTCCCACACCCCTTGGCGCCATGGGAGTGTTGCACATACAGCCTCTCACAACCCTCGCTACACATAACTCACAATGTTCTGAAGTTTATGAAAATGGGGTGGGGGTAATCGGGCTCCTGGGAAATTAAATATTCCTCCTACAAATAGCAAAAGTGTGGGTGGGAGGTGATGAGGGTGCCAAAGAAACAGGTTTGGATCATGGTGGAACCAAGGCTGGAAAACAAACCCATTCACAAAAGGTCTCAGGGCTCACTGAGAGGAAACTGTAAGACAGAAATAACATTGCAGCATGTTCCCTTACCTAAAACCCAGATTTAGATTCTTTTAAACTAGTGAAAGAAGTAGTTTATACCAGAATCAACCTGTCTTTAGCTATCACAGAACTGCTTTATTTATGTTCAAAACGCATAAAGTAGACAACATAATTTTTCAAGGAGTTTTTTTCAATCTTAAGTTTATACTGAAAAATCTATAATTTTTTCACTCTGTGATAATACTGACTTAAACAGTTTGATTCAAATGCTTAATTACTTATGATATTTTATGGAGGGCAGCCAAAGATTCTATAAAAGAGTTGTAAAAATAATACAATTTGGCTGCTAAACATCATGAAATTTGGACGAAAATACCCCAATTATTTGAAGTTCCGTGGTATTTTATTTTAAAGTGCCAAGCATTTTCTAGATTTGATGATGAACCTGTGCACACAGTAGGGAGAGCGCATGTGAACGACCTCATTTCTACAGTTCAAGAACACTTTGCACGATTTTACCTTTGCACAGCTCTAGGGTGTTCTTAGCTAAGCTTCCCCACACCCCAACTTTAACAAATAGAAAGAGCCCCAGACAGCCGACACATCCACTGACAGTACCATGAACACCACAGAGGGCAGACTAGCCAGCTTGCCAAATGGCAACTTTAAAAGACAAATAGCACACTTACTAAAAATGTTAACATGACTGAAATGGCATAAAATGACAGACACAGCAGAATACATTGCCTGGAATGATGTGGTGCCCAGTGACCATGTAGATGGGCCTTGGGGCCACAGAGGCTGCCACACGGGGCAACAGTGAGAGGTACGTGGGCTGCACTGCAGGTAGGGCACAAGGGCTGGGTGCAGGGTCCCCTGCAGGCCACTGTCCATTCTTGGAGCTGGGTGGTCAAATGTACACCTGTGTCACCTGCCTGGCTGAAGACACAGCCGTGCCTAGGCCAAGGACGTGCATGCCCAGGGCTCTCCATGGGCTGGCAGCGTGCAGCCTGAAGCATGGGCACCCAAGTGAGCAGGCGATGACAGCCAAGCAAATGGCGGCCCACGTTTAAAAAGAGGGTGGCTAGAGAGGTGAGCATCACCACAAGCAACCATCAAAACAGGCCAGAAGAGTGGACACTCTGCACGACAAAATGCAATCTCTACAAAAAAGTCAACTGGGCATAAAAGGGATGCCAGAGGGGGATGTTAAGGAACTGAAAAGAATAATAAAAATACAATATGGTCAGCTTATTTGAATTCTGGTATTTTTTGTTTCAAAAAAAGAAACATGGAAAACATTTGTGAGGCAATCAGAATACAGCCTGGATTTTAGATGTTATTGGTGGATAATCCTTCTGAGAAATATGACCAGGGTTTATGGCTATGGAGGCTGTCTTTTTTTTTCAACTACAGGCCTAAGTATTTTGAGGTAAAGTGACAGGATATCTTTAATATACTCTGAAATGGTTCATACAAATACAGAGCTATTGGCGAAACACTATGGATGTGCTGGTTGGAAGGATGTACTTCCCCTAGAAAAGCCATGTTTTAATCTAAATCCCATTTTGTAAAGGCAGAATAATCCCTATTCAGTACTGTATGTAATTAGACCATCTTCCTGGAGGTTTAACCCAATCATGAATGGTTGTTCAATTGGATTAGGGGAGATGTGTCTCCACTCATTTGAGTGGGTCTGGATTAGTTTCTGAAGTCGTATAAAAGAGGAAACATTTTGGGAGATTCAGAGAGAGTAGAGAATTCTGCAGCACCACAAAGTAGAGAGTCCATGAGCCAGAGACCTTTGGAGGGGGAGAAGGAAAACGCCTCCTCAGGAGCTTCATGAAACTGGAAGCCAAGAGAGAAAGTTAGCAGATGATGCCTTGTTCGCCATGTACCCCTCCAGAGGAGAAACTCTGACTGTGTTCACCACGTGCCTTCTCACTTGAGAGAGAAACCATGAACTGCATCAGCCTTCTTGGACCAAGGTATCTTTCCCTGGATGACTTAGATTGGACATTTCTATATGCTTGCTTTAATTGGGACATTTTCTCAGCCTTAAAAGTCTTAACTAGCAACTTATTAAATTCCCCTTTTTAAAAGCCACTCTGTTTCTGGTATATTGCATTCTGGCAACTAGCAAACCAGGACAATAGCAAAGCATTAGAGTTACTAAATCTAGGTGAGAGGTGAACAACTATAAATGTACTATTCTTCTTTTTATTCTGTATTTTTCATAATGAAAAAGTTTGAGCACTAAAGCAAAATAAAATAAAGGAACCCAGGCAAAATAAAGATCTGGCTTAATGTTCCAGAAGCACCTGAAGCTCTCAAACAGCTGCAAAGAGAATCAGGAGCCACATGCAGGGTGTGTCACACTACAGGGCAGGGGGAGAAGCAGTTCATGTTTTGCAACACAGATGGATGAATTCCCTGCTGAAGTCTCCAACTCATATGACAAGGCAAAGCACCAGCTGAACACACTAAGGCCATCCAGCTGAGATGGCAGTGCTGCATGGGCCTGCTGTGGGCAGGGGGTGGAAGCCTGGGCAGTTGGCACCACACACTCCACCATCCTGTGCCACACGAAGAACAAACTCTCCCTGAGGTGACAGGCTCACTCACTAGGCCAATGGCCCAGAGATGGGAGACACCAAGGGGGGAGAACACCTGCCAGCCAGTGCTTAGTGGCCATGTCTGAGCATCTGCGAGAGGACGGCTGGGCAGGGCCTGGGTTTGGTTCCTGACCCAAGGTCTGGGCAGAGGCAGGGCCGCCTGTGCAGCCTGTGCATGGGTGATGGGCTTCATGATCCCCTCCTACCCAGAGAGTTCAGGTGAGAGACCACTTGTGCCTCAGCAAGTCTCTGCCATGCCCCAAACCCAGGTAACCTTGCAGGCAGATGCGGGGGTCCTGGGACAAGATTGCAGGGACATGCAGCACTGCATTTACCCATTTTGCCCCCATGAGCAAACTGGCCCTGACATCCTTCTGTGCTTACTGCTCATGACCCCAGAGCTGGAATCAGAGGGACTGGGTGCAAGGCCGGGTCGGACTGACACTGCCACCTGCTCTGCCTACTTCCCTCAGCTGTGGGTCATGGTCACTCCACGGCCACCCAACTGCCCTCCCAGGGCCGTGTTCCCAGGAGCTGGTTGATTCCCACCACAGGGCCCACGGCTGAGATAAGCATTGAGAAAAATAAAATGTACTGTCACAAACGTGGTTTTCCCCCCACACGCACATCCACAGCTCTCATCAGTGAGAAGTGACTGCTCTGGTCTGACACCCTTTCCTCATCATCCCAGATGGCCGAGGACCTGACAAAACACACACCTGCAGCCCACATGCAATAAATGACCATGCATCACCTTCAACTGGACTTACTGCACCAGTTTACAATCACATCCCCTCACAGGAAAGGCACGCTGAAGGGAAATGCCCATTACACTAGCTATGATGACCCAAAAACAAGTGAAAATGAGACAAACACAAGGCAGGTTCTGTCTTGAGTAAGACAAATGGAATCCAAGGATTCTAACATTTCCTGAAAAATTTAGTCAAAATCACCCAAGACCAGGTTGCTGATATTGATCCCCAAATTAGCCCTTTTGAAACATGACCAGCACTCATCTGATTCTTCTTAGGCAGTTGAGACAATGACTCGGCAGCATGTCCTGGCCTTCTCAGAGGTCTGGCTGTGTAATGTAAATTATATGACCTCTTCAATGTGGAAAAATGAGAACCATTTTGTGTGGGAACATTAGGGGAATGCTATTATAAAATCCATCCTGAATTTTGAACAGATGACAATGTTTTCAAATCAGTATGATATCTCCAAGTATAAAAAATATGTTAAGCATTGCATCAAGCAATAATTTCTAGAATATGAAGAAGAAATATTTAACATTCTCATGACTTTAATCAACACTACTGAAAAACAATAAGAATATAAATAGTTGAATGTAGTATAATAGAAAACAAAGACAGTTCATAGATACAAATGAAAATATAATATCAATTGCATTAGGTATAAATGATCTAAAGATTCTAAAACAAAGATTATCAGACAGTATTTATAAACTAAAACAAATAATAATTATATTTGGCTTATAAGAAATATAAGTGAATAGAAGGACAGAGAGGGCCGAAAACAAAAGGATGACCAAAGATACATCTTATAAGCAACAAACTAAGCAAGATAGGCCACAATAAGTTTCAGGGAAGAGTGCTTAAAGAGAGCTTACAAACAGTATTTCATAATTGTAGAGTCCACTCTGTCAAGAAGAAATAACGATTCCAAATTGCCACGCACCTAGAAACACAGCCTCAGAGTATGTATAGCAAAATGTATAAAACAGAAGAACTTGTCATGTCCACCCTCGTCATGATACACCTTGATATTTCTCTACTCTATGACTGTTAGAATATGTCAATGCCACCAACCATGACAATGACAAAAATGGAGGGGTACAGAGTTCCTGGTCACCTGGGTGAAAGCCTGACCCCACTAATATATCAGGACAGTGCACTCAGCAGGTGAACTCATTTTCTTCTAGGAGGCACCTGGAATAGTTTCCAGAAGTGATCATGGTCTGGGTATTAAGTGAGTGTCAACAAATACCAAAGGATTAAAATAACTTAAATCAGGGTCAACAAAGTTATTCTGAACCTGGCTTTAGGGTATCTGTCAGGACTCCTTGAGTCTCTCTTTTTAACAGAAAGCAGCCGCATATAATGTTTACATGAATTAAAATGATTTTATTACAATAAAACTTTTGTATAAACAAATGGCAGGTCTAATTTTGCCCAAAGGCATAGTTTGTCAACTCTTGACTTAGTATGCACACGGGCTACAGTGGAATTATGCTAAGACACAATACAAAATATATACCTGGCTATAAATAATATGGCTCTAAACAAATTATAGCATTAATCAGAATTCAGAAGGGAAATGAGAAAATGGACTGAACTAAAAAACGGATTAATGTAACCTGTAGAATACTGTCAAAGCACCACTCAGAAAAAATGAATACCTATAAATACCTGAATTAGAAATTAAAAGGTGAAAATCAGTTATCTATGCTTCTAATGTAGGAAGTTAAAAAGGGATCAGCCAATCACAACTAAAGAAATAAATATTAAACATAGAAAAATAAACTTATCTCCATCTATGAGCAAGACAGAAAATGAAATACAATAATTTGCAATCACATCAATAAACCAAATGCCTCTATTTGCTATAAAAATGCTGTACCATACTAAGATATATTAAGAAGTTTCCAATGCAAGGAAATACCATATATGTAGATTAGATTTTTCAAGAGTGAGAACTTGTCATTTTTCCCCAAGTTAACATAGAGATAAAATGAAAAACCAAAAAGATTCTCAGCAGTTTTGGTAATCAACATGATTGTTTAAAGTGTGTATGGAAACTCAGAAGATCTGGAATCACCAGAATAATTCTGAAGAGGTATCAAGCTAGTTGAATGACCAGGTATCAGGAGATTTGCACAGCTCCAGTGAGATGCCGGTTTTGGACACACAGGAACAGAGGAGGGTCCAGGTCAGAGGCGAGAGATAAAGGGTCATGCTGTGAAAAATGACATAAATCTGGTTCTTTGCACAAACCACACTAAAAGTCCTCACAACACTGAAAGCAGAAAAGATGTTCCTTCAAATACAAAAGAACAAATATGTTAAGATCTCTTTCAGAAAATACTTATATGAAAATCAGAGAATTGATTGTAAGCCCTTCTAGCAGCCACACGTAGGGAAGTTGTAAGTGTATTTCTAGATACTGAGACTCTGAGCTGCGTGGGGGTCAACTGGCATTTCCCTGCAATTTCTAGTGACTGTGTGACACCTAAGACCTGGAAATGGAGCGCTGCAGCCTTGAAAGTGAGCATAGCTACCTAAAATGACAAAGTAATCGAGAAAGAGATCAGGCCTCAATTAGAGTTTAAAAAATGAAGCCAATCTGGTAAATCAGAATACAGGATAAAGATGATAGTGCATGTACTCTAAATCTTCAGCTACTATAGGAAAGCAAAGGCAGAGAGGTTTATTACGTCTAGAACAAAAATATTCGGTAACAAAAATGTAAATCAATCTGTCTGGATAGTTCATTTAAAGCAACCAAACACCTTGAGCCTACAAAAAGTACGAGACCATGTAATTCTGTAAAGCTTAATGTAATACCAGGATATATCTCAGATTATGCTGGGTTGATAATTTAAAAGTATTGTTAGAGTCCCAGGCGGGTCCAAAGGAACCTTTAAACTTTCCCATCTGGGAAACCCTGGGTACCCTCTCAACCATTGGGAAATCCCAAGAAAATAGGCCAAGCCCTGGATTTTCGGGGTTGCCCTTATGAAACTTATTTCAGTAGTGGAGAAGAAAAGACAACCTATCAAGAGGCCTAAGAGCTGCTCCCAGGACACCTCTTTTATTGCTCAGCTGTGGCTTCTTTCTAAGCCCAACTCTGAAGGAACACCATTACCCTTCACCCTACATGTGGGACATGACACCCAGGGGCAAAAGTCTCCCTAACAACGTAGGGCATGACTCCTGGTGAAGAGCATGGCCCTGGCATAGTGGGATTGGCACCAACCTCCTGATCAAAAGAAGAAAAAGAAATATAATAAAATAAGGCATTATGGCTAATGGAGATCACTAGGGTCAAGAGGCTATTCTGGAGCGGACACTTATGCAAGCTGAAGTTAGATAGTGCTAATTGCCATGGTTTACTAAATCCTAACTAACATCACTGCTGTTAAATCTTAAGAACACCTAGGTCTCAAACTGAGACTCTATAAATGTCTCCTGCACTACGTTTGCTTTCTGAAACCTGTAATTCCAAAACTGTTCCTCGGTAAATAATTCCTGAAACTGAGGTGGGCCAGCCTATCTGAGATTATGAACTAATTACACTTCCCTATCCTTTACTCCTGACCTCCATTCCCAACATGAATAATTCAGAATGGGCATTGCCTAAAGATCCCTACAAATTGGGAGAAGAATCAGGGGATAAGGAGGACTTATAAAAGAGAAAATAGGATTTGACAAATCAGTATGACTGCTGAATCATTATATTGACACTTCTTTTAGCCTCCAGTGTTTTGGACCAGCTAGATAGAAGGAAAAATCTAAAACAGTAGAATGGTAACCCCTAACAATCTGTGAAATCCGTTGAAATGAGCTTTGAAAATTGTTGCTTTTTCCCTTTATACATTTTATATTTCAAAATTAAAAAAATTTTAAAATTTATAAATTTGGGGGTATCATAAATTTGACAACTGGCCTCTAATTTTTGAAGACAAACAGGAAAGAGACAGTTAAAATGTCAAGAGTTAACAGAAGTCATTAAGGTAACTTCTAGTCAGATTTCAGAGATTCCTGCAACTTCTCAGAATCTTTCTTGGTCTCCAACTTCTTTTTTAACAGTACGCCTGTTGAAAACCCATGGTTTTGTGTGAAAGTTTACTCTCTGCCATTAGAAACGATTCTGAATGGATGATGGGGTAAGGGACATGCAGAATTCTTCTTGTTTCTTATTCTACACTAAAAACAGCTTCAAGTAATCTTTATTGATTAAAATGAATAATAAACTAATACAACAGCTGGCAATTAAAATTAAGTATAAAATCTATGAGTGTCTCAAAGAAGCCCTGTATCTCTGAACTGATCTGATTTGGAACATTTGACCTAGGAGCCATGTGAATATTTCAGACAAAGAGAAAAGTAACCCAAACCTTTCAATGCTGGTCTTCCAGGAAGATGGATGGCTGGAGGAGCATGAGATGAGCCCTACTCCACTTAAGAGTTAGAGGAGGGACACGAAGGATGCTGTGATGGTGATTCAGGAGTGCAGCTGACCTGGGAGAGTTTCTGCACAACCTGGGGCAGCCCTGGCTGCAGAGGCCAAGGAACTGAGAGGCAGAAAGCTGGAGGTTGATGGGAAGGCACGGAGCACACGGGAGTGCACGGATGGGAACACAGGACTAGGGAGTAAGCCAGGCTGCATTTCTTGGGTGTGCTTGCCTCACCAGCACAGCCCCATGAACGTTGACGCACCCCACACCCCATGAACCAAAACCCTATCACCCGTTCCCATTTCCTATACTCCAGATGCCCCCACTCCCCCAGCCCCCACTACACATAACTTCCCCTCATCCCCACCACAGGTGTAGCCCAACCCACTTCTCCTGCACACCTCTGTAGCACTGACTCCAACCCTCTGTTCCCTGCAGTTTGTTGTCAGTGCATAAAGGTTGTCGGCACCAACCTCCATACATAGGCTGCACCCGACACAAGCCCATAGGCACCACACCCTGCCTGAGATCTGTGCATTTGTTTTTGGCACTACCAGGCCCACTCATTCACACAGGCCACCAATCACATCATTCATCTCTGGGAACCACACTTTACAGCGGTTCTAGAATAGCATATGTGCACAGCTCTCATCCTCACTTCCCAGCTCTGAGAAAGTTCTGACCTGTGCAGCCAGTTCACACCTACCCCCAATTCACACAGGAGTAAGGATAACCTGCTGCCACAGCTCTATGCCTGTGAACAAGGGGCCCATGTCTTAGACCAGTGCTCACAAAATTCATGACCCCATGACCGGTACACTTGCACAGCTACATCCTCCCTGGCCACAGGGCACCCACATACACAGGCATCAGCATAACACCCCCAAATGGCATCCATACCTGCCCTGAGACAAATCTCCACACTGAGTGTCCCATGCTGTGTCTTGCTTCCTGCTGTATGACCATTCCACAAACACAAGGCCTTAGACTACTGAAAGAAATCAACAACAAAAAAAGTCAATCAAGATAGTTATATGCCAGGAAGACAGCAGAAGATCACTAAGCATATCACAATGCAGACAGATATCGCCTGCTTAATGAACAAATTAGAACACCAGAAGAGACTCAGACCTTGGAACAACTAAACAAAGATATTTATATGTCTCTACTTAATAAAATAGGAGGAATAACAAATGACCTAAATGAGATCAAGAAGACAGAAGAGAGCATAAAGAGGAACTTGAAAAGATAAATAGAAAAACAGCAGATATCACAGCTATTAAAGACTCTGTTGACCAAATAAAAAACATACTGGAGGCACACAACACTACATTTGAAGAGACAGAAGAAAGAACAAGTGATATAGAGGACAGGATAATTGATTGAAAGACTCAAAATAAAATGGCAAAAAAGATGGAAAAATTGAACTGGAATTCAGGGAAATGATAGACCAAACAAAGCATACAATATAAGGCTGATTGGTGTCCCAGAATGAGAAGAGAGAAGGAATGGGATAGGAAGAGTAGTCAAGGATGTAACGGGGAAAACTTCCCAACCCTCATAAAGTACATAAATATATGTCAAAGAAGCTCAAAAAACTTGTTTGTTGACAAGTTTGCTGTCAACAAACTCAAAACAGAATAAATCCAAATTTCTGGTGGTCCTTACTAACAACTATTGAGAAAAAAACATTGACCAGATAAGTAACTGCAGGCAAAGTACCAGGGGATGTATTGCTTTGCTCAAGCAATTATATCACATCTGAAACAGCAGCTGCAATTGGAGTTACCACCTGGTTGAGCTTACAATGAACCACTGTCATCTTCCAAGACCCATCTGTTTTCTGCACAGGCCAAATAGGAGAGTTGAATGGGGAAGTAGTGGGAATCACCAGCCCTGAATATTTCAAGTCCTTAAGAGTAGCAGAAATCACTGCAATCCCTTCAGGAATCCAGTATTAATTCTGATTTACTATTTTGCTTGGTAGGGTAGTCCTAGTGGCTTCCACTTTGCCTTTCCCACCATAACAGCCCTCACTGTGCAAGTCAGAGAGCCAACGTGGAGATTAGGACAGTTGCTCAGTGTTTTTATTCCAATTATGCATTATGGAACTGGGGAAATATCTACAGAATGGGTCTGGGTTTCCACTGGACTCACTGTGAGGCAAACCTGAGCTAAAACTCCAGTGATCACCTGGTCTCCCTAAGCTCCAGCTCTGACTGGTGGACCAGAGTGATGTTTTGGGTGACCTGGAATTAATGTCACTTCTGAACCAGTGTTGAATAATCCCCAAAATATCTGATCATTTCCTTTTCCCCAGTGCACCGTTGCCCTGGTAAAAGGCCATCAGTCTCCTTGGGGAAGGCCTGGAGGAAGATTAATAGCATAAATTTCTGGAAGTGTAACAATTTTCTCCCCCAAAGAGATCTGGCCTCCCCTTCATTTAAGGGGCTCTGGGTCAATAAATTGTCTCTAGTCTGGAAATTGACTAAGGGGCCATGGCTCTATGTTTTGGTAATTCATGTTAAACTTCTGTTCACTTGACCTAGAACTCTTTTGCTTATGCAGCTTGAACAAGAATTTAGTAGACTGCCCATCTATTGTATTCCTATGTACCCCATGATTTACTAGCAAACACCACAAATTTTTGTGTTTCAGATTATTCTGATTCCTGCTTTGAGTTTCCTGTCTATTGTAATAACCACATCCACCCTGTCTTGGTGATTAAGTGCTGTCATTGGCTTCTCCCAACTCAGGATCCCATCATCTGCATTGTGTTTAAAGTTTCCAAGTCAGTGAGAGCAGTTCCCACAGTAATATCTGCCCTACAGAGAAGTGCAACTACAGCACACTTCAGGGATGATGGTGCTAGTCTCACAAATTTATTTCTCGCTGCTCAAGTAAAAGCTACATCCTCTGGGCATTCTTGGGGTGTAAGAGCAGGCTTTTCATGATAAATCCACTCTAACATTCCAGTCTCTCTAAGCCTCTGGATCTCCTCATGTACATTATACATGGGCAGCTCTGGCATTTCAACCTCAGGTAATGTTGGTCACCTTTTAATACGTGCTTCAGTCAACCATCCAAACAAACTGTTAATGCCTTTTCTAACCCCTCAAGGTATTACACTGAATGCAGAATCTCTGGTTATTGGGCCCATATCGGGGTTTCAGCCATACTTTCTTCCCACCATTATCCCACACCCTTAAAATCCATTGCCACACATATTCCCCTGATTTCTTTCTATATGAATTGGAAAACTCACACAGTTCTTTTGGAGTATAATATACCTCCTCATTTGAGAGACTTTGCTGTTCACCTTTACCAGCCTGTTGGGACTTTAGCCTAGTTATAAGTCTTGAAGAAATGAGGGGTGGTGGGGTTGCTTCGTGAAAAGAATTAGAAATATCTTCCAAGCCATTTGTTTCAGGGCATCCATTTGCAGTTTCTTCTGCTGAAAGAGGATTAAACGCTCTAGGGCTAATCCCTTCAGGAGGAGTTGGGGTGGCCAACTCATCATGGCAGGCTGAAGGTGGGGCTGTTATGTCCTCAAGGCAAACTTTTATAGGGTTATCTGGAAAGTACTGAGCATAACCTAGGGTTTCAACCACACCCCCAATATCATTATCAATCTACATGTCACCAACCCGTTTTTCAGGGTCCCCCACTCCTTTCCAATCAATGTCCTCACTTTAATGGCAGGCACCATGCAAGATTGACATTTCAGTTTACGTGGCAAAGTGGCTACCCTAACAATAAGATTATGAGGCTGATTTTCAGAGATCTCCAGTCTACAGCTACAGGAAATAAGATTTTCCTTCAGGACATTCCTAAAAACGTTTACATTTGTCAGACAGCACTTAAGCCCATCCCTTTCACTCCTTAGTGTATCCAGGGTATCTAACAACAACCAGCCAGCATCTCTAAACCCACTATTTCCACAAAGCTCCATAAAGATTACAAAAACATTATACCCCAGAACCTGGCTTTGTACAAAGCATTAGAAGAATTGAATTGTGATATTTGACTATCTCTTACCATGGATTGGCAGTGTCATTTTGATTATGGGTATAAGAGTCCTCAGTGCCTTTGAGTCCAGTCTGAGTAGAAAACAATTCATAGAAATTCATTTTTGAATTTATGTTTCTTAAGCGACGCTCCTGGTAACAAGCTGTATTAGTTTGGGCTCTCTAGAGAGACAGAATCAACAGGATATATCCACAAATATAAAATTTATAAAAGTATCTCATATAACCATGGAAACATACAATCCACAATCCATAGGAACAGCTGAGAAGCTGATGATTCCAATTGAGGGTCTGGACCAACTCCACAGGATATGCTTGCAAGCTGAAGCAGGAAGAGAGCCTGTCTCTTCTGATTCCTCCTGAAAAGGCTTCCAGTGATTAGATCAAGTTTCACTCGTTGCAGAAGACACTTCCCCTGGATGATTACAAATGCAATCAGCTGTGGATGCAGCTGATGTGATCATGATTTAATTCTATGAAATGTGTCATCACAACAGACAGGCCAGCACTTGCCCAACCAGAGAAACATGTACCACCACCTGGCCAAATTGACACATGAAACTGACCATGACAAGAGGTATAGGGGGTAATCTAAAAATGCGTTCTATGGCCATCACTAAACAGGAAGCTATAAACATTACTATAGCACTACCACAAGCAGATCATTCGTGGGGAGGGGACAAGAGATAAGGGGAAGTTTTTGTGGTTGTTGTTGTTTTGGGAGGTCATGGCCCAGGAATTGAACTCAGGTCTCCTGCATGGGAGCAGGAATTCTACCACTGAACTACACTTGCACCCCCAAGGGTAGGCAGGGTGTGGTGCCTATGGGCTTGTGTCGGGTGCAGCCTATGTATGGAGTTTGGTGCCGACAACCTTTATGCACTGACAACAAAATGCAGGGAACAGAGGGTTGGAGTCAGTGCTACGGAGGTGTGCAGGAGAGGTAGGTTGGGCTACACCTGTGGTGGGGATGAGGGGAAGTTATGTGTAGTGGGGGCTGGGGGAGTGGGGGCATCTGGAGTATAGGAAATGGGAACGGGTGATAGGGTTTTGGTTCATGGGGTGTGGGGTGCGTCAACGTTCATGGGGCTGTGCTGGTGAGGCAAGCACACCCAAGAAATGCAGCCTGGCTTACTCCCTAGTCCTGTGTTCCCATCCGTGCACTCCCGTGTGCTCCGTGCCTTCCCATCAACCTCCAGCTTTCTGCCTCTCAGTTCCTTGGCCTCTGCAGCCAGGGCTGCCCCAGGTTGTGCAGAAACTCTCCCAGGTCAGCTGCACTCCTGAATCACCATCACAGCATCCTTCGTGTCCCTCCTCTAACTCTTACGTGGAGTAGGGCTCATCTCATGCTCCTCTAGTGGCCATGTCTGAGCATCTGTGAGAGAATGGCTCGGCAGGGCCTGGGTTTGGTGCCTGTGCTTGCTGTGTGCCTCTAGACATCTTTTTGTAGTGCACCATGTTCCATCATACAAACGTATCATAGTTCACCATTCTGCTTCTCAATCATTGCACCCTTCAGCCCCTGCCATCTTCTGGCCTCATGGATCACATCAGCTGCATCCACAGCTGATTGCATTTGTAATCATCCAGGGGAAGTGTCTTCTGCAATGAGTGAAACTTGATCTAATCACTGGAAGCCTTTTCAGGAGGAAAAACCAATAAGCAAATTTATCTGGAAGGGCAGGGTACCCCAAATTGCTAAAAGTATCTTGAGGAAAAAAAAAAACGAAGCTGGAGGTCTCACGCTGCCGGACTTTAAGCCATATTATGAAGCCACAGTGGTCAAAACAGCATGGTATTGGCATAAAGATAGATATATTGACCAACGGAATTGAATAGAGTGCACATATATAGACCCTCTCATCTATGGACATTTGATCTTTGATAAGGCAGTCAAGCCAACTCACCTGGGACAGAACAGTCTCTTCAATAAATGGTGCCTAGAGAATTGGATAGCCATATGCAAAAGAATGAAAGAAGACCCGTATCTCACACCCTATACAAAAGTTAACTCAAAATGGATCAAAGATCTAAACATTAGGTCTAAGACCATAAAACAGTTAGAGGAAAATGTTGGGAGATATCTTATGAAACTTACAATTGGAGGCGGTTTTATGGACCTTAAACCTAAAGCAAGAGCACTGAAGAAATAAATAAATAAATGGGAGCTCCTCAAAATTAAACACTTTTGTGCATCAAAGAACTTCATCAAGAAAGTAGAAAGACAGCCTACACAATGGGAGAAATTATTTGGAAATGACATATAAGATAAAGGGCTAGTATCCAGAATTTATAAAGAGATTGTTCAACTCAACAACAAAAAGACAGCCAACCCAATTACAAAATGGGAAAAAGGCTTGAACAGACACCTCTCAGAAGAGGAAATACAAATGGCCAAAAGGCACATGAAGAGATGTCCCTGGCCAGTAGAGAAATTGAAATCAAAACCACAATGAAATATCATCTCACACCCACCAGAATGGCCATTATCAACAAAATAAAAAATGACAAGTGCTGGAGAGGATGCGGAGAAAAAGGCACACTTATCCACTGTTGGTGGGAATGTCAAATGGTGCAACCACTGTGGAAGGCAGTTTGGCAGATCCTCAAAAATCTGAATATAGAATTGCCATACGACCCAGCAATACCATTGCTAGGTATCTACTCAAAGGACTTAAGGGCAAAGACAGAAATGGACATTTGCACACCAATGTTTATAGCAGCATTATTTACAATTGCAAAGAGATGGAAACAGCCAAAATGTCCATCAACAGACGAGTGGCTAAACAAACTGTGGCATACACATACGATGGCCACTAAGCACTGTCTGGCAGGTGTTCTCCCGACGTGGTGTCTCCCATCTCTGGACCATCGGCCTAGTGAGTGAGCCTGTCACCTCAGAGAGAATTTGTTCAACGTGTGGCACAGGAGGGTGGAGTGAGTACTGCCAACTGCTCAGGCTGCTACCCCCTGCCCACGCCCGGCCCATAAAACACTGCCATCTCAGCTGGATGGCCTTAGTGTGTTCAGCTGGTGCTTTGCCTTGTCACATGAGTTGGAGACTTCAGCAGGGAATTCATCCATCTGTGTTGCAAAACATGAACTGCTTCTCCCCCTGCCCTGTATCATGACACACCCTGCATGTGGCTCCTGATTCTCTTTGCAGCTGTTTGAGAGCTTCAGGTGCTTCTGGAACATTAAGCCAGATCTTTATTTTGCCTGGGTTCCTTTATTTTATTTTGTTTTAGTGCTCAAACTTTTTCATTATGAAAAATACAGAGTAAAGAGAAGAATAGTACATTTATAGTTGTACACCTCTCACCTAGATTTAGTACCTCTAATGCTTTGCCCTTGTTCTGGTTTGCTAGTTGCCAGAATGCAATATCCCAGAAACAGAATGGCTTTTAAAAAGGGGAATTTAATAAGTTGCTAGTTAAGACATTTAAGGCTGAGAAAATGTCCCAATTAAAGCAAGCCTACAGAAATATCCAATCTAAGTCATCCATGGAAAGATACCTTGGTCCAAGAAGGCTGATGCAGTTCATGGTTTCTCTCTCAAGTGAGAAGGCACATGGTGAATACAGTCAGAATTTCTCATCTGGAGGGGTACATGGTGAACAAGGCATCATCTGCTACCTTTCTCTCCTGGCTTCCTGTTTCATGAAGTTCCCGAGGAGGTGTTTTCCTTCTCCCTCTCCAAAGGTCTCTGGCTCATGGACTCTCTACTTTGTGGTGCTGCAGCATTCTCTGCTTTCTCTGAATCTCCCAAAATCTTTCCTCTTTTATACGACTTCAGAAAAGAAGTATAATTAATCAAATATCAATGGCAGAGAGGGTTCAAATAGAGTCGAGAGGCTACTCTGGAAGTGGTTCTTATGCAAGCTTCAGGTAGACCTTGCTACCTCTCATAACCTGCCAACCCCCAACCAGCACCATTCCAGCCAATCCTAATGAACACCTAAGGCAATATATAAGATTCCACAAGGGTTCCATGCACAAGAGTAACTTTCCAGAAACATACAACATCCAGATTTGTCCCTGGTCCAGATAAGTCTTGAAACCTAGCCCAACCTCTCCAGAACATCAGACTGTTCTATCTCCCTACCTCATATTAGTGACAGACCCTTTAAATGTCAAAAACTTAGAATTGTCATAGTCCAAACAACCTTAAAGAGAGGTATGGAAAAATCAAAGGTAATGTTGGAATTATACATAAAAGATAGGACTTAACAAACGAATGTGAATGCTGAATCATTAAATTCATATCTCTTTTAGTCTCCAGTATTTTAGAGCAACTAGAAGTAAAAACCTAAAATGGTGAAATTGTATCCTCCATCAAAGTCTAAAATATGTTCTACAACAAATTGTGGTGCTGTGGTGCTGTGCCTTGAAATTTATGACTTTTTTGCATATACGTTATTTTTCACAAAAAAAGAAAGAAAGAAAAAAAGTCGGTTGTGATGATAGAAAAGTATTTAAGCCCTCTACCCTCCTATATTCTGGAGAAGGAAAAATATGAGAGGATCATATGGTAGCCTATGACAAACTCAGGGATCTGTCCTGTACCCACTTGTTGAAGAGTGCTTTGAAAACTATTGCTTTTTTATTTCTTTTCTTTGTATATATATATATATATATATATATATATATATACACACACACACAAAGTAAATATATTTTATAAAGTAAAATATATATTTTACTATATTTACTTTGTGTAAAATATATATTTTACTACACAATAAAAGAAAGTTAAAAAAAGTAAAGTATTGATAGGATTTAAGCAGGGAATGATCTATAACATATGTTTTAAAAAAACTTGTACTGTTATTAAGGGTTGACATGACTAAAATATAATAAGTACATAGCAATGAATAAGGAGCAAAAACAAAAACAGAAAAATACATTGGAATAATAACCAAAGAATGGGAAAAGGAAGAAATAAAGATTTGTAAGAAACATGGAAAAATGTAAAAGAAATGTAATATATGTTAAAGATATAGTGAGATAGATAACCACACCAGTGGGATCGTTCATAAATACAGTTTTGAAAAATAACTTACCAGTTAGTCTCAAAATAATTACAAAAGTTCCCTTCCCAGTATTTCCCTCCACTGAATCTATCTTAAGGAAATAATCACTATTGACACAAACGTATGCACAGGGTGCTGATTTAAGTGTTAGTTAAAATAAAGGTTTCTAATAGTTTATTCCATGGTATAGCAATCAAGTGTAATTTCATTCTCTCCTCTGTACCTTTTGAAATTTATTTTAAAAACTCTACAAGTGGCAAATTTTGTTTTGATAATCAGATAGTTATTGGAGAAGCAAATATCCAAATAAGCTCATCATAACACATAGATGATACGGTACAGAAGAAAAAATAAAGTGAAAAAAAGGGTCTTCAGTATTAGGAAGAGCTGAGTTTCAACCTTGTTTTACCACTTTCAAGCTTCACTATTTGGGGCAAACCTACTTCCTTTAGATGCAGTGTCCATACCTGTAAAATGTGGATAATAATTTATAGCTTAGAGCACTTCTGTAAGGATTAAATGCATAAATATCACTTATATGGTATTGTGAAACATTCTAACTACTACAATAAGCTATTATGAATTCCTCTAGTTGCAATCAAAATAACAACAATTTTGCACTTATTATGTGGTTGTCACTTTGGTTTGTATTTCAGTAAGCATTTTTTCCCATTTAATTCTCACAAAAAAAGGGATAAACTATCATTGTCCCCATCTTATAGATGAGGAAATTGAGACACAGGAATGTTATTTGTCCAAGGCATTAAGGACGTGGGTGGTAAATCCAATATCTGATTACAGAATCCACATTCTTAGTGACTATTCATTTTTAAGACATTTTAGCTCTCTTCTCTTTTATCTTTGTTACTCCAATTTATAGGTAAGTTCTCCATTTGTATATAATAGGTGTGCAGAAATGTGTATGCAGAAATTTGCTCATTCAACATTAAGCCTGTCCCTAAAGCTAAGTGACAGATGACCTTTGCCTGTGGCATTCATTCAGCATATATTTATCCTGTCTTTTACTGTCATCACAAAAAAAGGCTGGTATGACCTAATTCTTCATAGTAGTAATGAATTCATATTCTAGTTGCAAGGAAAAGATGAGACAATTGCAATATAAGTTAGGTTGTTATAAAAAAAGGACACAGTATTTCTGCAATAAGAATGCAGACAACCTTTCTTAGACAAAGCTTTTCCTAGATAAGTAGCTTTTGAATAGACCTTGAGCATATGGTGGACAGTCAAATCAGGGAGTGAGGTAGAGAATAAGTAATAAATGAGCAATCATGGCTAATCATCTCTGTTTGACTGGAGTTCAAGACACAATTTGTTTGGGAATGATAACAAAGAGACAAGGACCACGCCATGATCAGTTTTGGAGTGTCTGTAGAACACTCAATAGGCAGGAGAACCTCTGAAGGCATTTCACAAAGGAGAGCAAATCAGTCCTCTACTTCAGGAAGATAACTCTGCCAACTATAGAAAGAATTGAAAGACAGGAAAGTGAGAGGTGGGATGTGATTCGGAGAGGAGGGGTTTTTAATCATTCACTGAGTAATTGAAGATGACCAAGGGGAGGTAGATTAGAGGTAAGAGTGTAAGGATTGGTTATGATCAGTTTCACATACATGTAGAATGTTCATCCCTGTGAAAATGCCCATTAGGAAGTGATAAATCTCCATCAAAATAATCTTCAGTGTCTTAATATCCCAATTGTAAAATAATATTTTAGCAAACTGAGGTAAAGAAATATAAGATCAAATTCTATCTCCAAGTCGTCAAAAAGTTGCCCTTCTGAATGCAGAAAATAAAATTTTCATGTTCAAATCTTGGATCCCACATAGTTAAGTAAAATTCTTTCTTAAAAGTCCGCGATGTTGAAAAGCTTTTTGCGTAGAGCCACTTAAATGACTAGAAAAGCACAGTAGTTCCAAGTCCAGAGTATTATTCTTATTTGCCAAGCCATTTGTCATTTTATGATTCCAGATTTTTAGGAAATCCTCTCACCCCAAAATAAAAATTAACATTTACAAGATGGACATTACATAATTTTAACAGAGCAGAAAACAAGATTTGCTGGTTCAATTCTTAACACTAGCACTATTTAATAAGCCTAGGGTGCTGGATTTAAATGTTTTGTGCCCTGTAGGAAATATGGAATAATTGTTCTTGCTTTCCACATATTTCATGGGAGTCTTATGATGATGGTTCAAACTATCTGATTAACCTGTAAAGGGTGCTATTCTTCGGCCAAATGCTGCATGAGTAAAAATTTGCTTCTTTACATAAGAAAAGGTATCCAGTTGAGGTTATGAATCATCTCTATAACAAACCTGGGTTCAGTTAGAGCATGAATTTCACTTATGAAAATATTAAAAAGCCAACATCCACTCCTATGGAACAATGCTATGATTTCCCAACTTTAATTGTACTGTATAAAAAAAAATCAGCTTTTAAATACAAAGCAATATAGTGCTATTTTATTTTCAACTTCAGCTCTAAATGCAGCTAAGGTAGGGTTATTACTCACAGATCCACAAAATCTGGCTTCCAGAGTTATCTAAATAAATTAATGGAGATGACAAAGGCAGTAGCACAGAACTTCATGAGATCCGATACATCTCTAAGAAGGCTAAGTATATTTTAAAAGCTCAAGCACATTAACAATTCTGTAGTTTACAATTTCAAATCCAAAAGCAGTGAGATAATTCACAAAAAAGTATTTTTAATGCAAAGTACAAGATCATGGTCACCATTCGTGGAAAATGTATTTCCAAACACATAAATAAACACTTATATTCACCTATACACATGTCCTTAACTCATGCACAAATGGTTAAGTTGGGAAGGATCAGGCATTGAAAACTGTTCCCTAGAAAATGGACTTATTCAGGCAGGCTTGTATGTATCGCTGAACACATTTTACAATGATCTTAAGATAATTTTTGTTTACCTGTTGTTGATTGATTAATTTTGCCAGAGAGGGCTTTCAGTAAATGTTTGTTTCACAATATTCACAGAAAGAATTCAAATATAAAACCACAAAAAGCAATGGTATTTCAATGTAAAACACACAGTAAAGTTAGAATAATCATATTAGCTCTTTTTTAATCTCATTGCTCTTGGTATCTTCTCCCAATTCTTCCATCATTAATTCCTGCTTGGGTTTTCCAGCACTTTTCCTGTAAAGCAAATTTTCCCCATGAGGATTTGGAAATGTAGGTTCTTGGGCTAGCTGATTAGTTATGTTTATGAGTACATTATTTTTAGCTCTTAGGGAGTAGGCTTTCTTAGCCTTTGCTCTTTGGCAGAACTGGAGCTGAAAAGCATCTTGAAAACCACGGCGGAAATTCTCATTGAAGAAACCATAAATGATTGGGTTGATGCTGCTGTTGCAAAATGCCAGCCAGTGTGCAAAAGGGTATATGTAAATGTTGATAACCTGCAGTTCATTTGGAGAAAGGGCAACATAATCTGAGAGCATCATCAGAGTCCACAGAGGCAGCCAGGAGAGAATGAAAAGCAGGGCTACGATCAGGAGCATCTTAATGGCCTTTTGCTTCTTCTTGGACACTGCATGCCCCTGTTCCTGGTTCTGATTACCAATGTGGGGCACTGCCATCTTGAAGAGTGAAATCCCAATTCTTCCATACATGATGACAATGAGGGACAGTGGAGCCAGGTAGATATTGGCAAACAGCACAGTGGTATAGATCTTCCTCATTTCCTGATTTGGCCAATCTTCGCGGCACCAGTAGACTGGGATGGTTTTATTGTGGGAGTTCAGTTTCACTCGATAATATCTTTCTTCTTGTACATGTAACATTATTCCCGATGGAGACATAATGGTGATGGCTAGGACCCAGATGATCACAATAATGACAAACGCTGTCTTGATAGTGAACTTTGGTTTAAAAGGGTAGACGACACATCGGAACCTGCAATTAAAGGCAAAGATCAGTGAGAAATTACCTGAAAACTTCTGCATCATGAATCAAATTCATTTAAGTAATTACTATGGACTTCCCACCAACATTCTCCTCCAACACAGAAAGGTACCATGGACAGTAGAGAGAGACTTGCATTGACATTTTCTGTAATTGACATATGAGATAACTTTCAACTCAAAATTTGAATAAAGTATAGCAGAGACTACTGATAATAAAAGTAATAATTATAATAAAGATAACTAGCATATATTGAACATGAACATTTAAAACATTTAAATGTTTTGAACAGACTATCTTTTTAAGCTTCTCCATTTAAAATATGAGAAAATAGGGTAAGAAAAGTTAAAAATCTTGTCCATAATTACACAAGATTTTTGTTTGTTCATTTTGTTTTCATGGGCAGGCAGCAGGAAACGAATACACAGGATTTTAACGCAGGTAGTTTGATTCCAGAGCACATCCTCTCAAAGTCTACAGTGTGTTAAACGTGTTAAGATTGCTATCTTTATAAGACTGGGTAGACTTTTAAATTGGTGCCCATCAACATTACCATTTCTTGCTTATGGCTTTGTGTGGTCTCCTCCCACATTATCTGTGGCCTTGGCCGTATAACTTACTTTGGCCAATGGAACATTAGCAAACATGATGCAAGAGAGACTAATTATATGTTTGCACATCAGGATTTGTCCTTTTGAATTCCTTTTCTTGAAAGTCAGCTGCCAGGTTGTAAAGAATCTTGAACTAATTGAAGGGACATGTGGAGAGAGACCTCAAAGACTGAAATGCTGGCCATCTTGGAGGTTCCAGCCCCAACACAGCACCTAAGTGACAGCTACAACAGGAGTGATTTCAGCTAGAATACAAGAGGAGAAACCTCAGGGCAGGAAAGTGGACAGACCCAGACATGTGGAGAGGGTGAGTATTCTACTTTGCAAGCTTCCAGAATGTGATATCCCAGGAGTGGAATGGCTTTTAAAAAGGGGAATTTATTAAGTTGCAAGTTTACATGCTCTAAGGCTGTGAAAATGTCCAAATTAAAGCAAGTCTATAGAAAAGTTCAATCTAACGCATCAAGGGAAAGTTACCTTAGTTCAAGAAGGCTGATGATATTCAGGGTTTCTTTCTCAACTGAAAAGGCACATGGCAAATATGGCCATATCTGCTAACTTTCTCCTCAGTTTTCCTGTTTCATGAAGCTCCCCTGGAGGTGTTTTCCTTCTTCATCTCCAAAGATCTCTGGCTGCATGGGCTTTAAAGCTTTTTTCCAAAATGGTTTCCTCTTAAAGGACTCTAGTAAGCAACCCCACCTTGAATGGATGGAGACACATCTCCATGGAAGAACCACAGTTGGGTGGGTCACATCTCCATGGGAACAATCAAAAAGCTCCCTCCCAGCAATATTGAATGAGGATTAAAAGACATGACTTTTGTGGGGTCCACAACAGATTCAAACTGGCACAGTGAGTTTGCCCTGGAAGCAGAGGGTAGGCCTTCCACTTCTTTGTTTAGGAAGAGTGGTGCCACCTCAGGTCTCAGAGAAGGTGGGGCACATAAACTGGGAACTGGGGGGAACCTGGCTGCCACCATATTCTTCTGGAGAGGTTGGGCATGTGCCCCAGAGATGGAAGAGAACGTGGATGTGACCCTTATGTATAGAGAGGGTGGAGCCAAAAAAAATGGTGGTCCTCCCAACGAGCCCGTGTTGCAACATGCCCCAGCATTTGGAGATAAAGGCACTGCATAGGTCCTTAGAAAGGTTGGGACTGCTGCTTTCTAAAGCCCCAAGGATGAATGACTTAGATTTTCAAATCTAATGGTGTTTGCTATGCAGGTTTCCAGAAATCTATGGGTCTGGTGACCTCCGTTTCTTTCAAGTTCCTCCCTATGGAAATGAGTGTATGTATCCTATGACTGTTCCTCCTTTGTATATTGGTAGTAGATAACTTGTCTGAGTTTTACAGGTCCAGAGCCAGAGGAAAATTTTGCCTTAGAATAGACCATGCCTGTAAGTGACTTTGATGAGATGTTGTACTGTTTTAACTTTGAATTGTATTTGTATTGTTACTGAAATTATTTAAGGCATTTTTGATATTGTGATGAAACGAATATGCTTTGTATATGGAAAAAGCATGTCAAAGCATGTCTGGACCCTAATATTTTAGGGTCCAGAGGGTGGAATATGTTGATTTGTAAGTATTATGTACCATAGAAAACCATATTTTTGTCCTGATCCAATCTTGTGGGAGCAACTGTTTCTGTTAACCCTGATTCAACATTATATGTGGAGGCTTTTGATTAGATTATCTCCACAGAGATGTGACTCACCCAATTGTGGATGTGAAAGTTTGATTACTTGGAGATGTTAGTCCACCCATTCCAGGTGGGTCTTAATTTGTTTATTGGAATGCTTTAAAAGAAGAAATATTTTGGAGACCATCAGAAACTACAGAAATGACAGAGGTTGACAGAGAGAGAGGCAACAGAAACTTTAGGGTCAATAGAGAAAGCAGAGACACAGATGTTTGGAGATGCTTGGAGCCTAGAAGACATTGCTGTTTGCCTTCCTGTGAGATGTTAAGCAAGCCAGAACCTGCAGACAGCCAAAGGAAGCCAAGATGTGAAAACCAGCTCCAGAGAAGCAAAGTGAGGAGCCCCCACAGGAACAGAGACTGAAAGCAATGGAGCCCAGGAGCAAGGGAGCAGCAGATGCCAGCCATGTGACTTTCCAGCTGACAGAGGTGTTTCAGACAGTATCACAGTATCAGCCTTTCTTGAATGAAAGTAACCTCTTGTTGGTGCCTTAATTTGGACACTTCATTTCCTTAGAATTGTAAACTTTTGGCTTATTAAGTTCCCGCTTTGTAAAAGCTCTTCTAGTTCTGGTATATCACATTCTAGCAGCTTCCAGTCTGGAACAGTTAGCATCCAAAACTAACAGGACTTGGAGAATGACTGGAGAGAAGTTGAAGAAATAAGGAGGAATCAAGGATAAATGTCATATTTTTAACTTGAATTGGGTGAATTATCTTGCCATCCACTGATTTGGGGAACATGAAAAAAGGAGATGACTTTTTCTTTTGTTTTGTGTCATGGCTGGAGGTGAAGATAGTGAATTCAGTCTGGTTTGTTTATTTGAGGGACCTGTTGTTGAAAGTGTAGATAAAGTTATTGAGTAGGAATTGTGAACATTGGAAAGGAATTCAGGAGAAGATTTAACCTGGATAAATAATTTGGGGGATGTTTTTTATTTTGGCTTCCTCCAAGAGCAGATCTTGAGAAAAAGGAATTGTGTGCAAGTACTTTCTATGGAGAAGAAGGTTTGGTGGTTTTGAAATACATCCACATGCTTTGACACTTCATCCATAGTAGGTGAGTCTAATTGCCTTCCCCTTGAATGTAGATTGGCCTTAAAGGCTTAGTTCTAAGGAACAGAATGTAGTAGAAGTGATACTATGTGGATGTATGGGCACTATCTCTTGGGGCATGTGCCTTCAAAGCACTGAATTGATGTGTAAGAAGTCCAGTGGCTGGAAACCACCATAGTGGAAAGCCAAGAAAGGGTCCAAACAGAGATAGAATCCCTGAAGAATCCCAAACCTTCTAGTCCATAGTTGTTTCAGTCTTCCCAGTGCAGGCACCCAATATGAGAGTGAGGGTGCCTTCATTCCCAGCCTTGGAGATGCCCCACCTTATGCAAAGCGGAGCAGTGACAAGCTATACTTGCTGAATCTGCCCACATTGCCGATTGATAAGCATAATAAATATTGCCGATGTTTAAGCCACTAAGTGATTGCTGTTTGGAGTGGTTTGTTTTATACTGGTAGTAGATAACTAAAATTGTAGGGAAGGCATACAAGGGTGGGAAGGAAGGCAGAAAAGGGTGTGGATTAAACCATTAGTCACAGTGGGTGCTACAGCTTGGTCCTAAGGGAAACCTCTGAGAAATGGTGCAAAACATTTGTCTCAGAATTATCCCACCTGAAGGGAGAACGATCTGGATAATTACACACCAAATCCCAAAAGTTTTTGTTGAGGACTTGTCCTGAGGGCATTAATTCCCTGGCACTTCTGGCCAGCCCTGCTCAAGGACAGGGGCTTTCTTGTATTTGGATGGGATGCATAGAAATGAAGATACTGGCAAATAGTTATTAAGAGAACACACTGAAAGATCCAAGATATATGGGCAAGGCACTGAGAACTCCTGCTATAGGCATCATTGGCATGTAGATGGCAGTTGAAACCTTTTGAATTATACTATTACTTGTATTATTCTATTACAATAAGTTAAATTATTCTTTACAAATGTTTGTAAGTGACTCTCCCATTTCTCCCCAAGAGCTAAGGTTAAGGCACCAAGACTTTCCACTGTATACTCAAAGAGTATCTTATTTGCACAAGCAACATTAAAATACTATGCATATAATCAGTCTTAAAGCCTTGTTTAATCCAGAAACATGCTCATTAAAGAGCAATCATAAGTTTGAAAAAGCCCCAGAGCTGTCCTTTTTAAAGTAAGACTCTTAACACTAGAAAACATGGAAAAAGGTAGTTCTGAAATTAATACACTCAATAATAATGAAAAACTGATGATGCAATGTAACCCTTCTGTCTGTGTTTTTATTGTATTAATCTACATTTATAACATTTCATGTTTTACATAATAGCACTATACTATAGGTATCATTATGCAACCTTTCTTGAGCTTTTGAGCTTTTAATATTTATGTATGTTAATATATGATTCATTCATTTTAATACTGTCCAGTTATGCACTGAAAAGCAATAGCACAATTTAGTAATCCATATTATCTCATATACTTTTCAAAATGAAGATCAATGCTTATTCCTAATTCTGTATTAAGATGGTGTGCAAGAAACAATGACAAAAGAATTTAAGGACATTTCAGTTTCAAATGTAATAGGGAAGTAAACTCAAGATTCAAGCAGAAGATGCAAAGGATATTATAGTTTTTAATGCAACATCAAGGTGAAATATGCAATTAAGTGATTGAGATACAGTATTTATTATAAATATTCACATCTACCAATAATTTAGTATAGCTGTTATAAAAGGACTCAGTAACTTTGGTAATAATAGAACCCTAAATTTTAATGTAAATTTCATATTTTTGGCTTATGAAAGTTAGCATATGTTTAAATTTTCATTCTGTTTACCTGTAATTAAAATAAACTAAGATCTACATGATAGGTTCTTGGAAATAGATCAAACATTACATAAGTAGTAGGTAAATATTAAAAACAGAATTTACTGAGTTGCTCTTTTGATTTCATTAGTTCCATTTTATTAATTAAAGCTTTTCTTCTTGTTAAAACCAGTATCTAAAAATAGTATATATGTGCACATATATTTGTATATACACATATATGTTGTTGATTGGTTGTTTCCCTAAGTCCACTTGGAAACATATATGTTGATTGTTGTGTCCATGTGGACTTAGGGAGATATTTATATAATTTGCTGCTTTAGTAGAGTTACTTATCCTCTCCCATCTGAATTGCTACAAGTTTTCTTAACTATTCTCCTTCCTCCAGTATCATATTACTTCTGCCTCTTTCTAATTGCAGTTAGTTTTATCTTCTAAAATGAAAATCTGATTTTTAATCCTCTATTTAAGACCTCAAGAGTTCCCTATTTCTTCTTTAAGACAATGTTTCAAAACGTTGAAATGAAAGATGAGACCTGAGCACACTGGAAATCTACTCCTTGCCTCCTGTGGCCTTATGTGCCACCCCACTTTCCCATGTGCAACCAAACTACCTCTCTGTCCTTTCCAGCATTTTTTCTCAAGGTGAATTATGGATCCCTCAAGATTTAAACAGGTATTATTTCTTCTATGAACCCAGCACTTCCTGTCTTGACAGGTAGAATTGATCACTCTCTCTTTTGCACAGCTATTACATACTGGATGCTTATTAAAGAAAATTATTCATTAAATATTTCTGTATGTGTCTGTGTACCCCCACCATTTTGTAGACTTCCTGAGGCAATGTTTTGTCTAATTCATTTTTGATGCTTCATAACCAGCCCAGCACCTGGCACATCATAAAACAAAAAGTATAAATGAATAATGATTGAGTTAACTTTTATATTAAAATATGGATAACATTTCAGATTTATTTTAGCACATTTACATTTTCACAATTAGAATATTCCACATTACAATGTGAAAAAGAATACAATTGTACCACCCATAATTATTCAATTGTAAAATATGGAAAATTCAATAGCTTTATTTCCTTTGCACTGAACATTTAGCAGGTATATGCCCTGCTCATAAAGAGGCAGTTATTATAGATAAAATTTTGGAAAGATATATGTGACTTTGTAGATTATATGTGTTTTTCTCTGATTAGGTGAATCAGTTGCAGAAATGCTCATTTTTCTAGATTAAGAGTTTGGTGCTGACTTACCTATCCACTGCTATTGCAACTAAAGTAAATACTGAAGCTGCAACTGATATTCCTTGGACCAATCCACTGATCTTGCACATTGTGCTTCCAAATGGCCATCCTGAAATGGAAATGGATCAGTCAGTCTCTGAGAAGATCATATTTTCTATCTCACTGAAAAATATAAACTGAAAGAAGTGAAATTGACTGATGTAACTATTTTTTAAATGATAGCCAAGGAATAATCATGTTTTCCTGTACTTTCGCTAACACCAACAGAAATCTGTTTCTCAATACACTAATAATAAAATCAAAACATATATAGTAGTTACTTAAGTGCTGTAATCAATGGTTTACATTTATTAACATATTTAATCCCAAAGCCTGCTTTTTTCATGCATGTCTTTGTTACTCATCTACCCATATGCTGGAAAAAGGTACTGTCAATGACAAGGTTTTTAAAATTACATGGTAACATGATAAAAGCTATATAGCTATACAATAATTATCAAAGATCAAGTCTATTGGATTACAGTAGACTTGATCAACAATTTCAGGTATTTCCTTCTGAATATTCCTATACACTAGAAGCTAAAAGGAAATATCTATATAATATGTCAGTAGTTATAGCCATTTGTTAAATCTTAATTTCTCAGCTGCATCTCTTCCTTCTCATTTGATCATTCTTTCAATCTTCAGGGATATCTGGGCAATGACCATTTTAGCTTCTTCATGCTGGAAAGAGGTGTTGACTTATAGGATAGAGGAATGAAACTAGTTGATGTTCTTGGAGAGACTGGTACCTCTGAGTTTCAGGGCTTATTTGGCATAGGAACAATCTGGAGGTCTTACATTTCTGAAAAAAATAAATTTACTAAGTAAAGCATTTATAGAGTCTTAGATAGAGCCCAAGGTGTCTTTTAGGGTTTTCAAGAATACTATTGGTTGGGACTTGGCATACTGTGGCAATTTGCAATATTTGGCTGAAGCTTGCATAAGAGTAATCTCCAGAATGACCTCTGGACTCTATTTGAACTATCTTGGCCACTGAAACTTTATATTGTGTCATTTCTTCTCCCCTTTTGGTCAGGAAGGCATTGTCAATCCCACTATGCCAGGGCCAGGTTCATCTGTAGGAGTCATGTCTAATATTACCAGGGAGACTTATACCCCTGGGAGTTACATCCCACACAGGGGGAGAATAATGGGTTTATTTTCAGAGTTGCACAGCCAGCTTTTTTATTTTTTTATTTTTGCATGGGCAGGCACCAGGAATCAAACTCAGATCTCTGGCATGGCAGGCAAGAATTGTGCCACTGAGCCATGATTGCACCACCCATAGCCACTTTTTGAAGTAGATTTTATAATTCTATTCACAAAACAGGCAAAGATATAATATATCTTGCCACACAGCAGCATGTTAAGAATTTGAACCCAGACAATATAGCTCTAAGAGTTCAAATCATTAACCTTCATGCAATAATGCCTTTAAAATAAATAACATGGTCAGAATATTAGTTTTTCTAATCTGGAAATGTACTCCATAAATTATGGGGAATCATACTGCACACAGAATAAACTAAATATGAATTTATTTATGATATATGACAGTTTACCTTGAAGGTACTTCCACAATAGAGAGCACTTTGTATGGACAAAAGTAGTCTATTCACATTGCTTCCTACTTGAAACTTGCTTACTAGAAGGTTTACAAAAGAAATCAGCAAAATTATTTCAACAGTCTGATATTCTAAACACCCAACTGCTATTACAGGAAAACAAACAAGCAAAGTTCTACACTGGCAAATATTCTAGTTTCCTCCAAAGTGAATGTTACATAATTCACAGATTTAAAAAATACACATCATTTTAAAAATTGTTCTTCAATTTATTTTTTCAAAACAAAATATTATTGCCTAATTCAAATATTTCAAACACACCCAAGTATTTCAAATACATCTAAAATAAATTTCATAGCAGCTAACCAGACCATCTTAAAATACGTGCTCAAATGACTCTACAGAATGGAAACCAAATACAATGTCTCTCTAGATCTAAATTTCATTTGGTAGTTTCATAATCTTTTTCAACAAAAATGCAAAAAAGAAAAACAAAAGAATTTGTATAGCCATTTAGTTGAATTTTGAAGTTTAAGCTCATATTTTACCATTTTATCTTTTCTCCCTCACTAAACCCCACTAAAATGATAGTGTGGGTATAAAAAAGTATAAATCCACAAAAACAACAGCGAAAAGCAGGATACTAAACAGTAACAAATACTGGAAATTTCAAAATATATGGACAAGTGGCTATTTTGTTAGTATACATAAGCCAGTTTTAGAGGAAATATAAACAGTGAACGCATTGCAATGAGAGACATTGAGGAGCAGATACAACAGAATGCAAAGTTCGGGAAATTAAGATGATTGATAGAAATTCTGTATAAATGCAGTAAGATACCACTGGCTTCTCTCCCTATGCCAGAAGAATGATGATTTTCTCTCTGAGGGGGCAAAAGCACAGGGACTCTGGTCTCTTGAATTACCAGGTACAGGGGTCCCATGACATTAGAAAAGAGGATTTCCTTCTGGGATACATAACCTGTATCCATGAGATGAATACAAGAACATGACCTGTAGATTTTGACAGTTGGGGATTTCCCAATGAAGGACATGTACGCAAACTTCAGGCATGTATATCTTTCAGGCAGCCATATGTGCCTCATTCTGAAATGTAGCAGACAACCAAGTAGCAGTTGACACTGGAGAAACTTCAACTATAAAAGAAATAGAGTGAAACAAAAAGGAAGAAAGAGATTTGAAGGAAACAGATATGAATCAGATTGACAGAAAATTAAAAACAAATTCACTAACAACCTCATAGATGTATCTCATCTTATCCATGAAACATAAGCATGATAATATATGGAACATGCAGAAAATGAACAAAATTAGCTCAAAGAAGCTCAAATATAATAAAGAAATGAAGAACTCAGCATAAAATTTGGAAAAAAATCTCTTTGAGAGCAAAATGGCAAGAAAAGAGGTGAAAAAATGACAGAGGGAAGATGAGAAAAAGGGCAATCCAGAAACTCCAATGACTGTCATGGTCAGGTTCATGTTTCAACTCAGTCAGGTGGTGGTACCTGTTTGTCTGATTGGGCAAGTGCTGGCCTGTCTGTTGCAATGAGGACATTTTATAAAATTAAATCATGATCATGTCAGCTGCATCCACAGCTGATTGCATTTGTCTTCTTCGATGAGTGATGCTTAATCTAATCACTGGAAGCCTTTTAAGGAGGATTCAGAAGAGAAAGTCTCTCTTCCTGCTTCAGCCAGTAAGCCTCTCCTGTGGAGTTTGTCATCACAGTGATCAGCCTGCCCTATGGATTTTGGACTCTACATTGCCACAGTTATGTAGAAGCCAAGAGTTTAAAGCAAGACCTACAGAATTTGTTGCAAGCTGCTGGCCTCGGGATGGCAGCGGCAAACTGTGGAGATTGTTATGTAGAGCAGTCTGGGAGGAAGAGAATGTTTACCCAAAACAGTTATGTTAAGTATGAAGAACACTGCGAGATAAGAATCTTGCTCCCTCAGGAAATGCCTGCATATCTATTGACATCCTGTGGTATATAACAAGGATCTGGTTGAGAATAAAGTTGTCTGAAGTCTGTCTGAAGTAAACTCAAGCTTCAGACCCCCTGAGCCCATCTGTGTCTTTCTTTCTTTCTTTATTTCTTTTTTTCTCATCATTCCTTAATATCCTTCGAGCTCTGTTTCAATAGGAAGCAACACAGTTACATGAGGCATTTTAAAAAATTTTGTACCTACGGATATTTCCTACTGATTCTGTTTCTCTAGAGAACCCTAGCTAATACACTGACTAAGAGCTGAAGAAAGAGAAAACAGAGTTATAAAAAAACTCCCTAGGATTTTAAGGGCATTTATTTTTTATTTAAAAGAACACCATTTGTGTCCTACACAATGAATGAAGGGAGAAAAAAAAAGACATACTCCAAGACATAATTCATAAAATTCAGAACACTGGAGATAAAGAGATGATTCTCAAAGCTTTCAGGAATTAAAAAATAGTAATATACGTCATGAGGAAAGAAGTAGAATCAAATGAAATAAGATTAAAACCCAATTTCTCAGCTAAAGCAACAAGCAATCCCTTTAAAAGCCTGAGATTTCCAATTTAGAATTCTATATATAGCTACCTATAAACAAGCTGAAGATAGAATTTCGATAATAACTCAAAAAGTATTTGCAGACATACAGATCTCAAATGTTTTCATCTCAATGCATCCTTTCTCAGAAAGCTAATAGAGAAATAAACCAAGAAAGAGGAAAACATGCCTTTTTAGAACAGGACTGAGTACAAAGAGAAGGGAAGGGAATTCCTGGGAGCTGGAAAAGATGTGTCCAGGTAGGAAAAAGAGGAGAGAGAACAGGACCATTATCTCCAGGATAAGCTGCAACTTCTAGTTTACTTGATTTGTTTGAAGGCGTTGACAAGAGTTAGCACTTCTCAAGAAGAAATGTTGGGGATACTTTAGTTATAGGCATACAACCCACACTAACCAAATTAAAGCATGAGACCCTTATTAAATCCAGGAAGACAAAAAGCAGTTTATAAAAGAGAAATTGATTTCATAAAACTATATGGCTCGACAGGGAAATAAGATTCACATAACAATAATGCATACTCTGAATATTGATTTAACCAAAAACTATGATATAATCATATTGGAAGAAAGAAAGGAGGCAAAGTGTAAGTGTGAATATGTGTGTGTGTGCATGTGGATAGGGAGGGTTATGAGAACCAAACTTTCATCTTCTACAGTCTGATGTCAACACATTAGGGTAAAAACACATTATTTAGAAATATTGTAGTAAGTATCTTCCCACCTCCTAAAAAAAGGAAAATAGAGCTGAAAGTCACTTTTTCTTGAGTTGGGGAATCAGGTGTAAGAAGGGGTAATGCATATGCAGTTGCATTTTTAAAATGTAATTTAAAATACTTATTAGAAGATTAAGTTTCAGAGCATTTCTCCTTGGCAAATGAAATTTCTTGAGAGCAATCACAGTGAATTTTGTCAGTTCTTTCATGCTTTTTGTGTCTAGCACAGTATCCTGAGAATGTACATCCTTGACAAATATTTTTGAAAGGTAAACACTTGCACACACACACACGAACACACAAAAGACAAAACAACAACGGATTTTATGTAGTACATAACCAATAGGATCGGCATTCTGAATTGGTGCTGGCTCTTACTCCAGAGAATGGAAAGGAATAAGCAAACTGCAGCAACAAACTTCTTTTCCTATTTTCCAGTAAACTGATTTTGAAAGGGATAATGATATGGCTCACTATGCTACTTTAGTTATTTTCAATATGCTGCTAATAATAAGGAGTGACTTATTTTGCACATGTAAATTACTATGGATGAAACTACACTTTCTGAGATATTATTGGGATGGATCACTGCTCCATCTTCCTTCAAAAACTGTTGGAAAAACTCTATAGCTAACCACAAGAGGTCCTAAATTAATATTTTTATTACATCAAAGACATGCATCAACTGAGAACAGGCTTACCAGTTCCTTGAACATGAGAGTCCACATTATGCTTAATAAAGTTTATACTATATTATATCTTGACTGCACTCTACTAAGAAAATTCAAAGGCTTGGGTAAGAAGACATACTAGATCTTATTTTCTGATGACCTTAAGTAAATACTTTATAAAAGAAATGATTTTATTCCCCCTCTCTGTCATCTGATTTAATTTTTCTCCATAATTCTTATTAATCTCTGACTATGTATTTGTCTCTGTGCTTATTCTCCATCTCCCCATTAGAATATAGATTCCATAAGGAGAGGTATCTGGAGAAGTGCTTTGGAACTCCATTAAAAATTTGCTGAATAGATGAATAATGAATTAATGACCCCGTTACAGCTTGAAGTAAACTAGGACAGACATTTTTTTATCATCTTTACACTGCAACCAAGTCAACATACCTGCTATAATGTTGTCCAGTAATGTTATGGGCATACAAAATATACCAACAAGTAAATCACTGATTGCCAGGTTCAGGATGAAGAGGTTGGTGACTGTGTGCATATCTTTGTTCCTTATTACAATGAAACAAACCACTGCATTTCCCACCATGCAGAGGAAGAAAATCAGAAAATAGGAAATAATGAAGATAGCAGCCACTTGAGGCTGGTGAAGGTAGTAATCCACATAGGTGATGTTAATATCTGAGTACGAATCATGTTTTGTGTCATTAACAATCCAGATGTGAGGCCAATTTTCTGAAGAGTTGTTGTCCCATTTCTCACTCATGATGGACTGTAACAAAAGAGAGGCAGAAAAGGAAGGGTATAATTAGAAACTAGTAGAGCATATGTTCTGTACCTGAGTTAAAGAGGGACACTTTTAAAATATGGAATTTTTTACTCCAGACTCAAAGATTTACTGAAAGGACTTACAGGACTCAGGACATAATTGTACTAAGATTTCTAATAGCAACAGTTTACAAAGCAAAATCACAAATGGAAACGGTGTGGGGGGAGACATCTGGAGGAAATTAGGTACAAAAAAATCCACTCCCAGAAGTGTCACACAGGATGTTCTTAATTCCTCCAGCAGTCAGTGTGACATATATGAAGTGGTGGATACCACTCATAAGCTCATTAGAGACTAAATGCCCAAGATTTGTATTGGCAGTGTCTTACATGAGCACCCTTTGCCTAGTATATAGCAAAATTGCACACTTCCAGAAGGAATGCAGGTGTCCAGCATAAACTCCAGTGTACAGTCTCAGCAGAGTGAGTCACTCTTATCATTTAGGGCAAGTTTTATATCAACATAGGGAACTATCTATCATTTAAATTCCTAGTAGCCAGTCAAGGACAAAGTTACAAGTTGGTTTTACTAAGGATAACAGTTGCAGGACTTCTAAATTAACTCTTTTCTGCCACCCCCCTTGGTAACTGGATGAACAGAAAGTTATATGTACTTGTACATCATTTATTAGTGGACTCATGCAAATTACTTTCGATACTCACTTGCTTTTTTAGTTGCATAAAATTTGAGTAGATGGGGATAAATCCAAATGGGTCTACACTGGAAGTTAATCAGACCCAATTTGCAGATGTTTGAGGCATTTAGTGATTTCTTAATCTTTCAGCAAGTACACAAATTGCATAATTTTAGGAAGGCATATTTATTCCTCTAAATTTTATATTGGGACTAATGTATTTTTCACTTATGTTTCTTGACTTTGAATAGTTTTTCCCCTTGTATTTTGTACACAGTGAAGAATAACCAAGATAAAAAAATCACTGAAGAAGAAGAATAAGTTGATTAAAAGCAATCACTTTTCTCCAATAGCTCCCATTATTTTGCCATTTTGTTTCTCCCCTTTCTTCTAATTGTTTTCTTTAGTTTCCTGAATTGTAAACCTCTAACCCTAAGGAGAAAAAGAAAATGAAAAATGAACAGCAAAGTATGTGTGGGACAGGATGACATTTGGACAGGAGAAAAAGAAAGGAGGAATTTGAATAGAATTTAATGAATTCTCATGTGCCATGCATAGTCAGGCTAAATGTATCATTTGTGTCTAGAAGCCTGCTGGAGAATACTTTACCAGCTTGGATAAAAAGCTTTTCTTTCAAAGTCTCCAAAAGGAAAATATTCTCAGAAATATTTTAGAATGGTAATACCTAAGGCAAGGAAACAACATAAATATGAATGAGAACTGCACAAGAAAATTTTAGCTAGCAAAAATTACTGATAAGAAACATCTGGCCACAGGTTCAATTAGCATTGGAAAACATATGGTAGAAGATATCATCAGACATAATAATTTATATTTGTATGTCACTTTTTCCTTACATCTTTAGTTTAAAACAAGCACGTGTTTCCAAAACAGATGTGTCCATACAGGATCTGTTGTGATAGATTGAATTATGTACCCCAATTTAGACATATTATTAATCTTATTTTTGTTTGTTTTTCATTTTTTAATTAGAGAAGTCATACATTGAAAGAAAAATCATGCAGAAAATAGAGAGATTCCTTATAAACCCCCTCACATACACACTTTTCTCTATAATTGATACTTTGCATTAGTGTGGTACTTTATTATAATTGATGAAAGAATATCATCATAATTGTACTATTAACTCTAGCCCCCAGTAGAGATTGTGGTTCACTGTTTGTCTGGTAAGCTTTAGGTTGATTTTTTAAATTGTTATTTTAGTAACATATATGCAACATAAAATCACCCATTTTAATCACAATCAAATATATAATATAGTTTTGTTAATTATGTTCACAATATTGTGCTAACATCACCATGACCATCATCCATTAAAAAATTTCCATCACAAAAGATAGAATTTCTAAACCAATTAAGCATTATTTGCTTTTCATCTACACCCACCTCAGCCTCTAGTAACCTGTATACCAGTTCCTGAATCTACAGATTTGCTTATTCCAATTATTTCCTATCAATAAAGTCATATAACAGTTGTCCTTTTTTGAAGATTTTTAAAAGATTTTTGGTTAGAAAACTTGTAGGTTTACAGAAATGTCATGCATAAAATATATAAATACAGAGTTCCCATATGCCACCCTATTTTAGCACTTGACATTAGCATGGTACATTTGTTACAATTTATTAGAGAACAATTTTATAATTGTACTGTTAACTATAGTCCATTGTTTACAATAGAGTTCATTGTGTTGTACAATTTTAGTTTTTTTCTTTTAATTTTTATTCTACTAACATATATATGACCTAGAATTTCTCCCTTTTAACCACATTCACAAATGTAATTCAATGTTACTAATTACATACACAATGTTGTGTGACCATCACCACCATCCATTACCAAACTTTACAATCACCAGTAGAAATTTTGACAAATTCAAGCATTAACTCCCCATTCCCTAACTTCAACCAAGCCGCTGGTAACCTACATTCTAGATTCTAACTCTATGAATTTGCTTATTCTGATTGTTTCATAACAGTAGGATCAGACAATATTTGTCCTTTTGTGTCTGGCTTATTTCACTCAATATGATGTCTTCAGGGTTCATCCATGTTATCAAATGAATCAAGATTGCATTCCTTTTTAACCCTGAATAATATTCCATTGTATATATATATACCATATTTCATTTATCCGTTCATTGGTTGACAGACAATTGGGTTGCTTCTGTCTTCTGGCAATTGCAAATAATGCTGCTGTGAACACTGGTGTATCTGCTTGAGTCTCTGCTTTCAATACTTTTGGATAGTCTTTTCGATATGTACCTTTCAATTCTTTTGGATATATAACTAATAGTGGTATTTCTGGGTCATATAGTAATTCTATACTTAGCTTTCTTAGGAACTGCCAAACTGTCTTCCACAGTGGTTGTACCATTTTACTTTCCCACCGGCAATGAATTAATGTTTGTATATCTCCGTATTCTCTCCACCTCTTGTGATTTTCTTGTTTAAGGTTGTCATTCTAATGGATATGAAATGGCATCTCATTGTAGCTTTGATCTATATTTCCCTAATAGCTAATGATGTTGAGCATCTTATCATGTACTTTTAGCCTTTTGTATATCTTCTTTGGAGAAATGTTTATTCAAGTTTTTTGTTCATTTTTAAATTGGGTTGTTTGCCCTTTTGTTGTTGAATTGTAGGATTTCTTTATATAATCTGGATATTAAAACTTTATTGGACAAGCAGTTCCTAAAATGTTCTCCCATTGAGTAGGTGGCTTTTCACTTTCATGATAAAGTCCTCTGATGTGTTTTTAAAATCAAAATTTTAAATTTTTTATGAGATCTCATTTATCTATATTTTATTTCATTGTTTATGCTTTGGGTGCAAACTATTAGATACTACTGCCTAACACGAGGTCCTAAAGATGCTTTCCTGTGCACTCTTCTAGCAGTTTTAGAGTTCTGATTCTTATATTTAGGTCTTTAATCTACTTTAAGTTAATTTTTCTAGATGGGATGAGATAGGGGTCCTTCTTCATTCTTTTAATTAGAAAGTTTTTAGCTTACAGAATCATGTAAAAAATGTTATTCCCCATTACTAAAGTTTTCATTTGTGTGATAGCTTTGTTATATTTAACAGAAAAATATTATAATTGTTCTATTTACTATAGTCCATAGTATACATCAGGATGTGCTTTTCCCATATATCACTTATTATTGATGTAATATTTTGTTATAATTCATGGAAGATCATTTTTATAATTGTACTATCAAATTATAGTCCATGGCTTACAATAGTGTTCACTGTGATTTACAGTCCTATGTTTTATTGGTTAATTTTTCTCTAGTATATATGACTTATGCAGGTCCCTTGCAACCACATTCACAGATATAATTCAGTGTTATTAATTACACTCATGATGTTGTTCTACCATCACCACCACTCATTTCCAGAACTTTTTATTCAACCTACATAGCAATTCTGTACAAATTATACATTAACTTCCTATTCCATACCTGTCTCCACCCAGTCCCTTGTAACATGTATTTTAGATTCTCACTCGATGAGCTTGCTTATTCTAATTCTTTAATACCAGTGATATTGCACAATATTTATCCTTAAGTGTCTGCCTTAATTAATTCAACATGATGCCTTCAAGATTCATCCATGTTGTTGCATGAATCAGAATTTTATTCATTTGTCGTGCTAATAGCAAAGCTTTGTAGCTTTCCATGCTCAAGTTCTTTACATCCTTGGTTATATTTATTTCTAGATATTTAGTTATTTTTGTTGCTTTTGTAAATGTAATATTTTTTTCCTCTTTTAATTAAAAATATATTCATTTTTCATAGTTTTAAAGAATATTGAAAAATACTTTCTAAACCCACGGCAAATTCGCTATTTATGTATTGAAGAAAACAAATGAAAAAAAAATGTACCCTTCCCTTGAAAGCTGTAAATGATACCTTTTTTTGGTATGCTTTATGGTGGGGGTCATATTTCATTCTTTTTTCATATGAGTATTCAATTATTGCAGCACCATTTGTTGAATTTTTGTTTGTTTGTTTGCTTGTTTGTTTAATTTGGGAAGTAAATGGACCAGGAATCAAACCCGGGTTTCCCTCACAGCAGGCGAGAATTCTGCCAGTGAACTACCCTTGCACCCCCTCTAAATGATACCTGTTAACATGTTGTCATGGTCAGGTTCATGTGTCAACATGGCCAGGAGGTTGTTGTACCCATTTGTCTGGTTCGGCAAGTGCTGGACTGTTTGTTGCTATAAGAATATTTCATAGAATTAAATCATGATCATGTTAGCTGCATCCACAGCTGATTCCATTTGTAATTAGCCAAGAGGAGTGTCTTCTGCAATGAGTGATACTTAGTCTAATAACTGGAAGTCTTTTAAAAGGATTCAGAAGAGACAGGCTTGCTTCCTGCTTCGGCTGGCAAGCCTCTCCTGTGGAGTTCATCCAGACCCTTCATTGGAGTCATCAACTTCACAGTCTGCCCTACGGATTTTGGTCTCAACATTCCATGGTTACATGAGACACTTTTATAAATTTTATATCTATGGATATTTCTTGCTGATTCTGTTTCTCTAGAAAACCCTAGCTAACACAACTTAGTTGCAGAAGTTGGGTGGTTCATAAGAAGCAGAATCTTAAAAATGGGTTTTTATGATTGGTTTTCTACTCTGACTGGACTCAAAAACACTAAGGAATCTGATTCCCATAATCAGAATCATACTGCCAATCATTGCGGTGAGTTGGCAAAAGATAGTCAAAATATCACCATTAGATTCTTCTAATGCTATGCCTGTAAGAAGCCAGGCTCTGGGGGACAATGTTTTTGACACCTTTACAGAGTTTTGTGGAAATAGGAGGTATAGAGATGTTGGGTGGTTATTGTTAGATACAGTGTATACATTAATGAGTGAAAGGGATGGGCTTAAGGCTGCAAATGAGAAACTCACATGCAGTCTGACAGATGTAAATGTTTCGATGAGTGTCCTGAAGGAAAATCTTATCTCCTGTAGCCATAGACTTGAGATCTCTGAAAATCAGACTCAGAATCTCATTGTTAGAGTAGCAACTTTACAACGTAAACTGAAATCTCAGTCTTGCATGGTGTCTGCCATTAAAGTGAGGGTATTGATTGGAAAGGAGTGGGACCCTGAAAAATGGGTGACATATGGATTGATAATGATGTTGGGGACGAGGTTGAAACCCTAGGCCATGCTAAGTCTTCTCTAGATAACCCTGTAATAGTCTGCCCTGAGGACATAGCCTCCTCACCTTCAGCCTGCTTTGAGGAATTGGCCACCCAACCTCTTCCTGAAGGGATTAGCCCAGAGTGATTAATCCTGTTTCACCAGATGAAACTGCAAATGAAGGCCCTGAAGCAAGTGGCTTGGAAGATATTTCTAATTCTTTTCATGACCCATCCCCAAAACCCCTCATTTCTTCCAGACCTATAACAAGACTAAAGTCCCAACAGGACCCTAAAGGTTAGGTACAAAGTATCACACATGAGGAGGTACGTTATACTCCAAAAGAATTGTGTGAGTTTTCCAATTTATATAGACAGAAATCAGGGGTATATGTGTGGCAATTGATTTTAAGAGTGTGGGATAATGGTGGGAGGAATATAAGGCTGGATCAGACTGAATTTATTAATATGGGCCCACTAAGCAGAGGTTCTGCATTCAATGTTATAGCTCGAGTGGTTAGAAAAGGTGTTAACAGCTTGTTTGGGTGGTTGGTTGAAACATGGATCAAAAGGTGGCCAACATTACCTGAGTTTGAAATGCCAGAACTGCCCTGGTATAATGTAGATGAGGGGATCCAGAGGCTTAGAGAGATTGGAATGTTAGGGTGGATTTATCATGCAAAGCCTGCTCTTACACCACAGGAATGTCCAGAGGATGCACCTTTTACCAGAACAGTGAGAAATAAATTTGTGAGACTAGCACCATCATCCCTAAAGAGCTCTGTGGTTGTACTTCTCTGTAGGTCAGATATTACTGTAGGAACTGCTGTCACTGAGCTGGAATCCTTAAACACAATGGGGATGACAGGATCCTGAGTTGGCAGAAGCCAGGTGGCAGCACTTAATCATCAAAGACAGGGTAGATGTGGCTATTATAATAGCAAACTCAAAGGAGGCATCAAAATTATATGACATGCAGAGATTTGTGGAATTGGCTAGTAAATCATGGGGTACCTAGAAATACAATAGAAGGGCAGTCTACTAAATTCTTGTTCAAGCTGTATAAACAAAAGAGTTCTAAGTCAAATGATCAGAAGTCTAACCTGAATTATAAAAACACAAAGTCACGGCCCTGTAATCAGTTTCCAGACTTGAAACAGTTTACAGACCCAGAGCCCCTTGAATAAAGGGGATTCCAGGTCTCTTTGGGGGAGAAACCTGTTACACTGCCACAAATTTATACTGTTAATCTTCCTCCAAGTCTTCCCAAAGGAGACCGATGGCCTTTTACCAGGGTAACTGTACATTGGGGAAAAGGAAATGATCAGATATTTCGGGGATTATTAGACACTGGTTCAGAAGTAACATTAATTTCAGGGGACCCAACACATCACTCTGGACCACCAGTCAGAGTGGGGGCTTATGGAGGCCAGGTGATCAATGGAGTTTTAGCTAAAGTCCATCTCATAGTGGGTCCAGAGGGCCCCCAGACCCATTCTGCAGTTATTTTCTCAGTTCCAGAATGCATAATTGGAATAGACATACTGAGTAACTGGCAGAATCCCCACACTGGCTCTTTAACTCATGGAGTGAGGGATATTATGGTGGTAAAGGCCAAGTGGAAGCCACTAGAACTGCCCCTACCAAGCAAAATAGTAAATCAAAAGCAATACCATATTCCTGGAGGGATTGCAGAGATTACTGCCACTCTTAAGGACTTGAAGGATTCAGGGATGGTGATTCCCACCACATCCCCATTCAACTCTCCTATTTGACCTGTGCAGAAAACAGATGGGTCTTGGAGGATGACAGTGGATTATCGTAAGCTTAACCAGGTGGTAACACCAATTGCAGCTGCTGTTCTGGATGTGGTATCATTGCTTGAGCACATCAATACATCCCCTGGTAACTAGTATGCAGCTATTGGTTTGGCAAATGCTTTTTTCTCTATAGCTGTTAGTAAGAACCACCAGAAACAGTTTGCTTTCAGCTGGCAAGGTCTGCAGTATACTTTCACTGTCCTACTTCAGGGGTATATAAACTCTCCAGCCCTATGTCTTAATCTTCTCCACAGGAACCTTGATCATTTCTCCCTCCCACAAGACATCACACTGGTCCATTGTATTGATGATATGTTGATTGGATATAGTGAGCAAGGAGTAGCAACTACTCTAGACTTATTGGTAAGGCATTTGCATGTCAGAGGATGGGAGATAAATCCAACAAAAATACAGGGGCCTTCCACCTCAGTGAAATTTCTAGGTGTCCAGTGGGTGTGGGGGGTATGTTGAGATATCCCTTCTAAGGTGAACAGTAAGTGGCTGCATCAGGCCCCTCCTACAACCAAAAAAAAAGAGGTACAATGGCTAGTTGGTCTCTTTGGATTTTGGCAACAACATACTCATCATTTGGGTATGCTACTCCGGTCCATTTATTGAGTGACCAGAGAAGGTGCTAATTTTGAGTGAGTACCTGAATAAGAGGAAGCTCTGTGACAGGTCCAGGCTGCTGTAAAAGCTGCTGTGCCACTTGGGCCATATGATCCAGCAGATCCAATGGTGCTGGAAGTGTTAGTGGCAAATAGAGATGCTATTTGGAGCCTTTGGCAGGCCCTTATAGAAGAATCACAATACAGACCCTTAGGATTTGGAGCAAAGCCTTACCATTTGATGCAGATAACTACTCTCTTTTTGAGAAACAGCTTTTGGCCTGCTACTGGGTCTTAGTAGAGACTGAAAGCTTAACCATGGGCCATCAAGTTACCATAAGACCTGAATTACCTATTATGAGCTGGGTGTTGTCTGACCCACCAAGCCATAAAGTTGGGCATGTGCAGCAGCACTCCATCATAAGCTGGAAATGGTATATATGAGATAGGGCCAGAGCAGGTCCTGAAGACACAAGTAAATTACATGAGGAAGGGGCCCAAATGCCAATGGTCTCCACTCCTGCCACATTATCTTCTCTTTTCCAGACCAGAGCTATGGCCCCTTGGGGAGTTCCTTACAGTTAATTGGCTGAGGAAGAGAAAACTCAGGCCTGGTTTATAGATAGCTCGGCATGATATGTAGGTACCACCCAAAAGTGGACATCTGCAGCATTCCAGCCCCTTTCTGGAGTGTCCTTGAAGAACAGTGGTGAGGGGAACTTCTACCAGTGGACAGAACTTTGAGCAGTGCACCTGGTTGTTTATTTTGCTTGGAAGGAGAACTGACCAGAGGTGCATCTGTGTACCTACTCATGGGCTGTTGCTAATGGTTGCTAATTGTTTGGCTAGATGGTCAGTGACCTGGAAAGGCTATAATTGGAAAATTGGTGACAAAAAGGTCTGGGGAGGAGGAATGTGGATAGACCTTTCTGAGTGGGCTAAAAACGTGAAATTTGTATCCTACATGAATGTGCACCAGAGGGTGACTTCAGCAGAGGAAGGTTTTAACAATCAAGTCTTAAGGTAACCCATTCTGTGAATATCAGTCAGCCTCTTTCCCCAGCAACACCTGTCATTGCCCAATGGGCTCATGAACAAAGTGATCATGGTGGTAGGGATGGAGGTTATGCATGGACTCAGAAACATGGACTTCAACTCACCAAGGCTGACTTGGTGAGTGCCCAATCTGTCAGCAGCAGAGACCAACACTCAGCCCCCAATATGGCACCATTCCTTGAGGTAACCAGCTGGCCACCTGGTGGCAGGTTGATTACATTGGACCACTCCCTTCATGGAAGGGGCAGTGATTTGTTCTACCATACTCCGGGTATGGGTTTGCTTTCCCTGCATGCAATGCTTCTGCCAAAACTACAATCCGTGGGCTTACAGAATGCCTTATCCATCATCATGGTATTTCACATAACACTGCTTCTGATCAAGGAACACACTTCACAACAAATGAAGTGTGGGAATGGGCACATGCTCATGGAATTCTCTGGTCTTACCATGTTCCCCATCATCCAGAGGCCACTGGATTGATGGAACGTTGGAAAGATCTTTTGAAAACTTAATTATGGTGCCAACTAGGTGGCAATACCTTGAAGGGCTGGGGTAATGTTCTCCAGGAAGCTGTGTATGCGGTGAATCAGTGTTCACTGTATGGTGCTGTTTCTCCCATATCCAGGATCCATGGGTTCAGGAACACAGGGGGGAAATGGGAGTGGCACCACTCACCATTACCCCTAGTGATCCACTACGAAAATTTTTGCTTCCTGTCCCTGCAACCTTGAGTTCTGCTGGCCTACAGGTTTTAATTCCAAAGGGGGGAGTGCTTCCACCAGGAGAAACAGCAATGATTCCATTGAACTGGAATCTAAGACTGCGACCTGGTCACTTTGGGCTACTCATGCCCCTGGATCAACAAGCCAAGAAGGGGATTACTTTACTGGCTGGGCTGAATAACCCTGACTATCAGGGGGAAATATGACTACAGCTACACAATGGAGGTAAAGAAGAGTTTTCCTGGAATATAGGAGATCCCTTAGGACGTATTTTAGTACTACCATGCCCTCTGATTAAAATCAATGGAAAACTGCAGCAACCCAATCCAAGCAGGACTACCAATGGCTCTGAAACTTCAGGAATGAAGGTTTGGGTCACCCCCACCAGGCAAAGAAGCACAGCCAGTTGAAGTGCTTGTGGAGGGTAATGGGAATATGGAATGTTAGTGGAAGAAGGCAGTGGTCAGTATGAACTATGACCACATGATCAGTTAAAGAAACAAGGACTGTAATGCTGTTTTGTCCATGTTATAGTATTTAGGTTGTAAGATATCAAGTTTAAGAATGAATATTACCCAAGGACTTGTACCCTATTCTGAGAAAATTCAATGTGTTTCTGGTTGTATGCAGTACAGTTGAGTACTGTTAGGTGAGGAAAAAATGTGTCTTTTATTGTTTTCTATTTAGAAATTAGGTATAATTTAAGGAGATGTGTGTATCTGCCCAGTTGACAAGGGGTGGGCTGTCATGGTCAGGTTCATGTGTCAATTTGGCCAAGTGGTGGTACCCGTTTGTCTGGTTGGGCAAGTGCTGGCCTGTCTGTTGCTATGAGGACATTTCATAGAATTAAATTATGATCATGTGAGAGAACAAATCTTTGTTGCTTTAAGCCATCAAGTTTGGGGTACTCTGATATAGTAATCCTAGTAAACCAAGTTACTTACAAACAGAATGTTCTTCCTAGAGCCATAGGCATGCTGAAAGTGCAAATGACCACATGCTGGCTAAAGGATGACCAGAGAGACACACCTAATTTAATATTCCTGATACACATGATGAAAGATGCATCTGGAAGGCTCACCTACTTCGGGCTTCTCATAAACCCCTGTTTTTAATAAGACAAGATAACGTTCAGGAAGCAGAATTGGACCTGTTCAGTAGTTAATGCACAGGGACAAGCATGATGCTAAAATAAAATAGTACTTGAACATTGGACTGGATTTTCAGAGATAATATATTGAGTCTGGAAAAGATGAACTAAGAATCTGAGCTATGCTTGCCCAACCCCAACAGTGTACTATAAGCCTTTTGTAATAACTTGGGAAAAGAGGCCTGGGACGAGTGGGCAAAGCTTCTTAGCATTACTAGATCTAAGGTGCTTAATGTTCAATAGCACTTATGGCATAGGTGAAACTGGGAGGGTTTGAAGGTGCCATATTGGAGGAGACAAAAGTTGGAATTAGGACTGGAAAGTAAGACTACAGAGACGTTTTACCGATTACATGGTCTTTTGCTGAATGCATAGGGTTAGAAAAGAATGTTGCCTTTATCCTAAGTCCACACTTACTTGAGCTTTAATTGGCCATGATGAATGGGAACTTCTGAAATTACTCAAATTCTCTTAAGTAATACATTGTAATAATACATTATAACATGAACAGCAAGCAATACAGAATTGCAGATGTATACAAGAGATGACTGCTTTGATTAAGGAAATGGTTGCAATGTGATTATTGATTCTCATTAATTCCCATTTTAACAAACCTATCTGGCCAGTGCACAGTGTTTAACAGATTATCAAGTATTAAATAAAGTAGTTCCTCTGCTTACTTCAGCTGTACCTGTTGAAATAGACTTTACAGGAAGCACAACATGCCACGAGTAACTAGCATGCCATTAAAACTTGCTAATCTCTTCTTCTCTTTTATAATATCAGAGGACAACCAGGCATAATTAGCATTCTTACAGAATGGAAATGAATATAGATCTACTATATTGCCAGAGGGATATTTGAATTTGCCTGCCTATTGCCATACTCTCATGAGATGAGACAGACTTAAAAATAATCAAAAGCAAGTTATTAATTGCATCAGCTATATCATGAAAATTGCATCCTCAGAGTAAGAAGTTCAAGAAAAGCTAAGGATGATACTGACTTGCATGTCAAATAGAGTCAGGCTGGCACACATAGTTAAATTCAAGGACCATGACTATCTCTGTAGGTACTGGGAATTACACGGGCTGGAGCAACTATGTTTCAGGACATTCCTGAAACAATTTTCAATAATTATCTCACAGAGCCTGCCAAAGAACAAGAGTTTTAGAGACAAGTAGGGCTATTTGGGCTTTGTCAGAAGTTTTATTTCATCTAAGAGTCCTTTTAGTCCCTACTCACAGAATCACCAGAAATATCACTGGATTTTAACAAGGTCTTGAGTACAAACAATTGTTACAGGATTTTCAGAGGGTGGTGGCAAAGGAAATACTACTAGGACTTTGTGTTTTTACTGCTCAGATAACATTTGAAATATCTGAGAGCAGAACATACACAAAATGGATGCACTGGAAGAAATGAAATAGTTCAGGGAAGATCTCTTGTGTTTTCAGCAATAAAGATGCTGCAGACAGATATTTTTAATAAATGACTTGAAAGAGAATCAGTAGCTTGTCAGTGAGCATTGGTCAAAACTGTCCCCATCACAGAAAGCCATCAGATAATTCTGAGGCTAAGAATACAAGTTTTTCTTGGGTAATGTCAGAGACTTTCAGAGAGGAATGAAGTGGCTGAGCAAATCTTCATTGATAAAGTGAAAGTGGGATATTGAAGAGCACATTTTGGGAAGTGAGGCAAGTTCAAGAGAGAGAATCCACTGCATACAAAAGCAGATTGCTTCACTACTAGTTGAACTGTTAATAAAGCCCCGAGAGGACCTCTCCCACCCCACTGCTGCATTGTCTGACTCATGAATCCCTCTCAGCTGTGGCAAAGAAGGCTGTCTGGTGCATTGATGAGGATATTTGGAGTAATTTCTACTGAGCTGTTTTGTAAAGCAACAGCTTTACAAAAAATATATATACACAAAAATATATATACAAAAAATATATACCTAAGGGAATACCTGGTTAGAAGAAGACAAGGGCAAACAGACAGCATGGACATGGCTGAGAAGAATAAATAGCAGTAGAGAGTCTAGACATTAATAGACTCAATGGCCATTCTATACATCAGGCAAATAGGCACTCATTCAAAGAAATTCTTGGGGGAATTAGAGACAGATTTCAAGTGAGTAAAGTAGACAATTACCAGAAACAATCAGCTGCTGGCTCAGAAGGAAGCTTGAATAATATGGCAAATGCTTTAGCCAGATTTCTAGAACTCGCTAGCTACTTTATGAAGTGAGTTGGCATGTGAGTGTTCAAGCCATGCACTGGTGAACTAAGGGACAAGAAATTGTATGCCAGAGTCAACAAGAAATAAATCCCTTAAAAATGGCTGTGGGCAAAATTCCTCAAGGACAAAGTCAAAGCACAACCGAAAAATGTGATTATATTGGACTTTTATTGGAAGCCCTAGAATACAAGTGAGTGTTAACCAGGATCCATACCTATTCTGCCATAAACTTTACTAATCCTGTAATGGGTAACTTGGGATAATGCCTTTAAAGGCATGTGATGATTCATTCTTTATCAATCTCCACTATCTGAACATATTAATTTTGATCAATGTATGTACTACTGTCAAATGGACAGTGAAATATGATATTATAATATTATATATTATATAATAAACACAATATTATTATGTAAACGTACAAAACTCCTTATGACCTTTCCGAGCCATGATATTTCTGAGACTTGAAATGGGAAATTGAAACACCTGTTATTTAAAACAAGTGGTGGAAAAGATTTTGAACATTGACTCACTTTCTCCTCTATCATGCAAATTAGGCTAAATTAAACACGAAATTTTTTTAAGGGACTATACTTTTTGAAGTTCTAGAATTTTCATTTGGTTTTTATTTATTATATTTATCTTTCACATTAGATTTTCATTCATTCAAATTTTACCTTGGGTGCATGGGTGGTTCAGTGGTAGAATGTTTGCCTTTCATAAGGGGAGATTCCTAGACCATGTACTCAAAAACAAAATTGTGTTTTCTTTTATTCATTAAGGAGAGTTATAGTGGCCATTTTTAAGTCCTTGCTTGTTAATTCCAAATTCTGGTTCATTTCAGGTTTCAATTTATTTGGTTTTTTTATCCCTCTTGAGCATGCATTCAATTTCATTAAATCATTGTATACTAAGTAAATTTTAGATTATAACATGGATATTATGAATGTTTCATTATGAAGACTTTGGATTCTCTTACACTTATTCTGAGTTATTTCCTTTGTCTTCAAAGGTGAGTTTCTTGGCCAAATCTAAAACGAAACTCATACATTTTGGGTAGCAGGTCCAGTCTCATTTCAAATATTATATCCTTGGCTGAGCTGCTTTGAGCCTGTTTCACACACAATTCATGATTTCTCAGAGATGTTAGGGTAGACAAGAGTTTGGGGATTCTAGTCCTTCCTCTTCTGGGATTCCCCTAGTCTCTCTTTTTTTTTTTTTCAATTTTTTTTATTAATTAAAGAAAAAAAAGAAATTAACGCAACATTTAGAAATCATTCCATTCTACATATGCAATCAGTAATTCTTAACATCATCACATAGATGCATGATCATCATTTCTTAGTACATTTGCATTGATTTAGAAGAAGAACTAGCAAAAAAGCAGAAAAAGATATAGAATGTTAATACAGAGAAAAAAATAAAAACAATAATAATAGTAAAAAAAAGGCAAACAAACAAACAGACAGACAAAAAAAAAACCTATAGCTCAGATGCAGCTTCATTCAGTGTTTTAACATGATTACTTAACAATTAGGAATTATTGTGCTGTCCATTTTTCAGTTTTGGTGTCTAGTCCTGTTGCACAGTCTGTATCCCTTCAGCTCCAATTACCCATTATCTTACCCTGTTTCTAACTCCTGCTGGACTCTGCTACCAACGACATACTCCAAGTTTATTCACGAATGTCGGTCCACATCAGTGGGACCATATAGTATTTGACCTTTAGTTTTTGGCTAGACTCACTCAGCATAATATTCTCTAGGTCCATCCATGTTATTACATGCTTCATAAGTTTATTCTGTCTTAAAACTGCATAATATTCCATCGTATGTATATACCACAGTTTGTTTAGCCACTCGTCTGTTGATGGACATTTTGGCTGTTTCCATCTCTTTGCAATTGCAAATAACGCTGCTATAAACATTGGTGTGCAAATGTCTGTTTGTGTCTTTGCCCTTAAGTCCTTTGAGTAGATACCCAGCAATGGTATTGCTGGGTCGTATGGCAATTCTATATTCAGCTTTTTGAGGAACCACCAAACTGCCTTCCACAGTGGTGGCACCATTTGACATTCCCACCAACAGTGGATAAGTGTTCCTCTTTCTCCGCATCCTCTCCAACACTTGTCATTTTCTGTTTTGTTGATAATGGCCATTCTGGTGGGTGTGAGATGATGTCTCATTGTGGTTTTGATTTGCATTTCTCTAATGGCCAGGGACATTGAGCATCTCTTCATGTGCCTTTTGGCCATTTGTATTTCCTCTTCTGAGAGGTGTCTGTTCAAGTCTTTTTCCCATTTTGTAATTGGGTTGGCTGTCTTTTTGTTGTTGAGTTGGACAATCTCTTTATAAATTCTGGATGCTAGACCTTTATCTGATATGTCATTTCCAAATATTGTCTCCCATTGTGTCGGCTGTCTTTCTACTTTTTTGATGAAGTTCTTTGATGCACAAAAGTCTTTAATTTTGAGGAGTTATCATTTCTTTCTTTCTTTCTTCAGTGCTCTTGCTTTAGGTTTAAGGGCCATAAAACCACCTCCGATTGTAAGTTTCATAAGATATCTCCCAACATTTTCCTCTAACTGTTTTATGGCCTTAGACCTAATGTTTAGATCTTTGATCCATTTTGAGTTAACTTTTGTATAGGGTGTGAGATATGGGTCTTCTTTCATTCTTTTGCATATGGATATCCAATTCTCTAGGCACCATTTATTGAAGAGACTGTTCTGTCCCAGGTGAGTTGGCTTGACAGCCTTATCAAAGATCAAATGTCCATAGATGAGAGGGTCTCTATCTGAGCACTCTGTTCGATTCCATTGGTCAATATATCTATCTTTATGCCAATACCATGCTGTTTTGACCACTGTGGCTTCATAACATGCCTTCAAGTCAGGCAGCACGAGACCTCCAGCTTCTTTTTTTTTCCTCAAGATGTTTTTAGCAATTTGGGGCACCCTGCCCTTCCAGATAAATTTGCTTATTGGTTTTTCTATTTCTGAAAAATAAGTTGTTGGGATTTTGATTGGTATTGCATTGAATCTGTAAATCAATTTAGGTAGGATTGACATCTTAACTATATTTAGTCTTCCAATCCATGAACATGGTATGCCCTTCCATCTATTTAGGTCTTCTGTGATTTCTTCTAACAGTTTTTTGTAGTTTTCTTTATATAGGTTTTTTGTCTCTTTAGTTAAATTTATTTCTAGGTATTTTATTCTTTTAGTTGCAATTGTAAATGGAATTCGCTTCTTGATTTCTCCCTCAGCTTGTTCATTGCTAGTGTATAGAAATGCTACAGATTTTTGAATGTTGATCTTGTAACCTGCTACTTTGCTGTACTCATTTATTAGCTCTAGTAGTTTTGTTATGGATTTTTCCGGGGTTTCGACGTATAGTATCATATCGTCTGCAAACAGTGATAGTTTTACTTCTTCCTTTCCAATTTTGATGCCTTGTATTTCTTTTTCTTGTCTAATTGCTCTGGCTAGAACCTCCAACACAATGTTGAATAATAGTGGTGATAGTGGACAACCTTGTCTTGTTCCTGATCTTAGGGGGAAAGTTTTCAATTTTTCCCCATTGAGAATGATATTAGCTGTGGGTTTTTCATATATTCCCTCTATCATTTTAAGGAAGTTCCCTTGTATTCCTATCTTTTGAAGTGTTTTCAACAGGAAAGGATGTTGAATCTTGTCAAATGCCTTCTCTGCATCAATTGAGATGATCATGTGATTTTTCTGCTTTGATTTGTTGATATGGTGTATTACATTAATTGATTTTCTTATGTTGAACCATCCTTGCATACCTGGGATGAATCCTAATTGGTCATGATGTATAATTCCTTTAATGTGTTGTTGTTCTGCTGGTGTCTGGGCATTTAGTCAGATTTCCCTGGGTGTTCAATCCAACAAGTTGAAAGATTTTTCTGTGAAATCTCTGGGTTCTGTTTTTCTTATCCTGCCCAGTAGGTGGCGCTCGTGGCACACGTTTGTCTGCGGGTCCCACCAGTAAAAGGTGCTGTGGGTCCTTTAACTTTGGAAAACTCTCGCCATGGGGGAGGTTCGCCAGCCGAAGCAGCTTGGAATAGTGCCAGCCGGCCCGGGGATCCGAACACGGGGAGGGCCGCCGGCCTCCGCAGCCCAGGAGAGTGCCCGTCCGAATCTCCTAGCCCGCCTGGGGTGCCAAGCATGGCGGGAGGGCGCCAGCCGCCACGGCCTGGGAGAGTGCACCGTTCCCAACCGGACCGGGAAGTCATGTGTTTGGAAGGGACCCCGGTCACCGTTCTCCACAGCCTGGGGATCTCCGATCCAATTCTCCCAGTTGGTCTGGGGGGCCGCGCGTGGGGGGGGGTGCCAGCCGCCGTGGCTTGAGGGGACCGCCTGTCCAATTCTCCCAGCTAGCCTGGGAAGGAGGAAGGGAGGGACTCCGGCCGCTTGCCGCCCCGGCTCGGGGAAGCCCGCGCCCCTCGGTGATCTCACCGGGGTGGGGTACGTTGTCTTTTTTATCTCTGTCGTGGCTCTGTTCTGTATTGTTTCTATTCCCCTAGTAGCTGTTCTGGAGGAGGAACTAAGATCCGCGCATCTTACTTAGCCGCCATCTTCTCCGGAAGTCCCCCTAGTCTCTTCAGCTCTCTTTCCTGACTTTACATTTCTGGTTCTCCAGTTAAAAAGGACAGCAAGCTTTTTCACCTGTGTCATCCTCTCTATATAGGATTACTGGATACACTGCTTATAAGTTGAACCTAATCTCAGGTTAAAAGCCAAGGAGATAAGGACATAACAGTGTAAGTTCTCATTCATCTCTTAAGAATGCTGACTTCATGAGATTCTGTCTGCTCCCATATAGTCACTATTACCATCATGTAGTTGCTTTGGCCTTGTGTTGATGTTTTCTCACAGTTTTTGTGTGTATGTGATAGAGATGTTATCTGGTAGGGTCTTACTCTATCAAACCCAGAACGAAAGCCTGTTTCATTAAATTTGGTGTAGCATATTACTAAATGTACTTTGGGATGGGTTTTAACTATATCCCATGTAGCCAAAGTAGTATTAACTACGATGTGGTTCCATTACTAAGTGGCAGGATAGTCTGATGACTTTTTGTGCACCTAACCTCATAAGATATACCTATGGGGTGTTATCAAAAAAAAGAGTTATGAAGACTGCATTGGTGCTGGCTCTGGGGGGTTTAATAATATGCCTGCTGAGTTGGGAAGGCCAACCACAAGGTAAAGAGTATGGGTCAAAACAGGTTATAGCAAAAGTGAGACATTCCTATCATTTCCTTGCCAACACATCATGGCAAGAAAATATCTCTGTTGGCTATCTCTCAGATCTGGTGCTGACTAATGGAAAGTACTAGAAGAAAACCCTTGAAAATCTGGTTCCCAAAGACACATAATCTGGAGAAAAGAAGAACATAGTGCCATGAATCATACTATACTTTTCACCAATGTGTCAAATGCTGCGTTGATCTTCCTGCTATGGATATATAGTGTAACAGAGAGTTTGCAATTTCATTATGGAGTCAAATTAAAACCAGAATTACATAAATGATGCTTCCCAGGATAAAGAAATATTTGGGGGAGCTGACTTGAAACTTCTGATTCATATGAAACATGTTAAACATGTTAAAATTGATTGCCTAGAGACGAAAGTGAATTTTACTTTTAAAGTATTGTACATTTGGGCGGGCCATGGTAGATCAGCAGGCAGAGTTCTTGCCTGCCATACCAGAGACCTTGGTTCGATTCCCGGTGCCTGCCCATGCAAAAAAAGGAAAGAAAAAAATTGCACATGAAATTAAATGCCTCCATCAAATCATCTAAAAGAGCCAAGTAAGGTGCATAATAAAGGATAAACAGTAGCTTAGCTAGTTGAAAAATATCAAGGATTTTTAAAAGATTTAGTTATTATGAACATGCTTTTTAGAGGGAATGTCTACTTCACATCAGATTGTTCAAATTGTGATATTTGTTGAAGTATTGGAAGCCTTATTTTTCTTTGCAATAGTGAAGAAATTGTAATAGGCAAATAATAATAATAAACATCTGAGAAATCTGTGGCAAGGAGTTATTAACCAAGCTTGCTGACTTCATTGGGTAGAAGGCTTTAATCAGTTGGTCTGTGGTTCATTTATCACCAAAATACCAGAAAAATTCCCTAGGGAGACAAAAGAAGACTAACTCATGAATTTGTCAATACACTAATTAAACCTCAAGGTAAATAAGTTAATGGTACTTCCAAGATGAATAATCTTAAATAACTTCATCTATCTGATGTTCTTAACAGGTTTTGTTATTATTGTTTTCAGTAAATAAATGTTAGGAGACATGGATCTATCCCTAAAAAATGTCATGTAAGCTGGTATGCTGGTTTGAAACTGCTGTGTACCCCAGAAGAGCCATGTTCTTTAGTCTTCATTCAATATTGCTGGGTGGGATCCTTTTGATTAAGTTGTGTCCATGGGGATGTGACCCACACAACTGTGGGTGGGGTCTTTCGATAGGTGATTTCTATGGAGGTGTCTCCACCCATTTAAGGTGGGGTTGCCTTTGAAGAAAGCTCAGAGCTGACATAGATGTTTGGAGATTGAAATAGAAATAGCCTGGGCATTAAATAAGAACTCACAGAAATAGTCAGAACTTGAAGAGGGGGCCCTGGTAGATGCTAAGTTAAGAGATGAAATCCAGGGTTTTGTCCCAGAGCAGCTAAATGAATGCCCATAGATTCTTAGAGAGGAAACCACTGGCTTCAGAAGCTGGAAACAATGATACCAGGAACAAGGGCCAGCAGACACCAGGAACATGCCTTGCCAGCTGACAGAGGTGTTGCAGACGTTATCAGCCTTTCTTGGTTAAGGTAACCTCTTGTTGGTGCCTTAATTTGGATATTTTCACTTCCTTAAAACTGTAAACTTATAACTTATTAAATTGCCTTTTTTGGGGGGCGGGGGGAAGGTGCATGGTCCGGGAATCTAACCCATGTCTCCACCATGGAAGGTGAGCATTCTACCACTGAACCACCCATGCAACCTTAAATTTCCTTTTTTAAAGGCCTTTCCATTTCTGGTATATTGCTTTCCAGCAGCATTAGCAAACTAAAACAGCTAGGGTATAAAATATAGATATATCATAGATTGAACAATCACAAAACCTTATGGAGAGATCTCATCTATTGCTCCTGGCCAGAATGTAACTATCCAAATTAGGAAGGAGGGTCTGATAAGACACTCTTGATGTCCCAGATATCACCCTTTTTTGATTGAGCCCATTGATTGCTTATATCCTTGAATTATTAGTAAAACTTGAAAATGGGGATGATCTCTGATTTTCAACCTATTGCTTTCATTAGCTTAACATATATCAATAAGAAGTCTTTCATAAAAAGTAATACAAGTTCTATCTACAAAGCGTAATCTCAAAAAATGTAAATAAAAATATATAATAGTCTTATACCAAGAAATGTACATATCTAATATTATAGTCTACTTACTAACAGTCTTTTCTCTTTTTATTTTTATATAGATATCTTGAAGAGAAAATAATATTATTTTCAAGGAGGTATATATTCCAGATTTTATTTAGGAAAATAATTTAAGGAGTTCTCTTCGTATACAAGTAGACTATTCCCATTCTACCTTACAATACCTTCTAGGGCATAATTAAAATAAGTAGAATATATCAAAGGTATGAATCTTGTACAAAGAGTGTATACATTTGGGGTATGGGTGGAAACTGCTATTGCATGCTAGGAACTGTGTTTAGTAGGAACACATCAACGTTACCATAGGAGCACCAGGGGTAAATAATGGGAGTAAGGAAAAAAGTCAAGGGGATGTTTAGGTTTTCTATTTGGTAAGGATGCATTTATTGGTTATCTTTCTCTCGGGAACAATGAAATTATCTAAAACTGAGAGTGTTGATGGGCTGTTGACTTCGGGCATTATACATGATGCACAATGAATGGAGGTCGCTGAAGGATGCACCGACCGAGAAGTAGATTGTCAAATGATGTATATACATATGATCGAATATTGTGCTGATACAAAAAAGGAATGATGTTGCGAGGCATGAAACATTGTGAATGAACCTGTGGGACATTTGGTGAAGCAAAATAAGCCAGAAGCAAAAGAGCAATTATTGTATGATCTCATTTAGAAAATACTTATAAGAAAAAAGGGACCTAGATTGTAAGCTTTTACAGCAGTCACATTTAGTCTGGAGTGGAAATCATTATTTTTGGATTTTGAGAGGCTGTTTTATATATGTATAACCTGGTATTTAGAGATAAGAATGAAGCTGATCAGGTCAGGATTAAGGTAGTTCAGAATACACGGGTAAGGAAGACATTGTCAATATTTTTGAACCTCATCTACTCTTTGAACCAAAGGAAGAATGCTTTATTTTGTCCAGAGCCTAAATTTTCTATAGCACATAATCTAACTCAACCTTTCTGGATAGACCATATAAACAATCCAAACAGAATAAGAATGAGGGCCTTTAACCCTTTACAGTTTAATGTAATGCCTGGATATATCTCGGAGTATATTAAACACATAATCAAAAAGTATTGGCAAAGATTCTTGAGGGATGGGAGAAAAAATAAGGCACTATTAAACTTTACCGTTGGGGAAACTCTTGAGACTGTGTCAAACATTAGGGACACCCAAATCAATAGGCAAGCCCTTGATCTTGAGGCTTGCTCTTTTAAAGCTTATGTACGTAGCAGAGAAGCTTAGCCTACCTATGGTGCCTAAGAGTTACTTCAGGAGAACCTCTTTTGTTGATCAGATGTGGCCTCTCTCCCTCTGTAAGCCCAACTCTGCAAGTGAAATCATTGCCCTCCTCCTTATGTGGGACATGACATCCAAGGGTGAAAGTCTCCCTGGCAGAGTGGGAGATGACTTCCTGGGGTGAGTCTGGCCCTGCAGCATGGGGTCAACAATGCCATACTGACCAAATGGGGGAAAAGAAGTGTAACAAATAAGGTATCAGTGGCTGAGAGAGTTCAAATAGAGTCGAGACTACTCTGAAAGTCACTTTACAAATGCTTTAGTTAGATATTGCTACCTATCATAACTTGCCAAACTCCAACTTAAACCATTCCTGCCAATCCTAAAGAACACCTGGAGTGTTATATAAGATTCTACAAAGGTTCCATGCACTAGGGTAAACTTACCAGAAACCTACACTCTCCATATGGGTCCCAGGACGAGACAAGTCATGAAATGCAGAGGGGCCAGCCCTTCCAGAACACCAGTTAGTTCCATTCCCCTATCTCATATTATTAACAGTCCCTTTCAACATGGAAAAAGTTGGAATGCGCATGGCCCAAATACCCCTAAACAGTGAGAGATAGATCAAAGGTGATGATGGAGTTACACAGAGTAGATAGGGTTCAACAAACAAGTATGATTTCTGAATCATTATATTGATATTTCTTTTAGTTTCCAGTATCTTAGGGTAGCTGGAAGTAAAAACCTAAAATTGTGGAATTGGTAACACATACCAAACTCTGAAATCTATTCTACAACTAATTGTTGTGATGCACTTTGAAATGCATTGCTTTTTGTAGATATGTCATTTTTCACAAAAAAATAAAAATATGTATTTCTTCTAACCTCCAGTGTTTTGGAAGAGCTAGAAGGAAAAACCTGAAATAGTGGAATAGTAATCCAGAACACTAGTTCTGTAACTATTTGTTTAAGTGTACGTTGAATATCGTTGCTTTTTCTTTGTATATATGTTATATTTCACAATAAAAGATGTTTAAAATAAATGAGTAGAATATACAAAGAGGAAGTTGAATGCTTTATTAAGCATTCTGTGCTCAACAGTTAATTGCTTTATATGTGTCAACCCATTTAATCTCTCAGTAATCCCATGCGTTTTATTATTATTCAAATTTAATAGACAAAGGAAGTAAGACAAGAAGCATTAAATAATCTGGCCCAGGCCTCACAGACAATCACTGGAAGAGGTGGGAAATATTTAAGCAGGGTCCTCCTAAAACTGTGGAGGTGAGCACTATAGAGGGTCAGCAACGTGAAAGTTAACAACTGACAGGAATGAAGTCCCATGGGATTGAGATGGCCAAGGCAATTCTAAAGTCTGTCACATCTAAAATTTACTTTCAAATTAACTTCTGTAGTGTACAGAAAAGTAGACACTGTCTATATCCACAAATTGGTAGAAAAGGTCTAGTAAACATGTTTTGGTGGAAAATATTCTTCAAATATCAAAGAAAAGGACTAATGTTCTGAAGTTTGATTACAGGAGGACACAGAGAGAGAATAGCAACTACAAAGGATGACACAGGAGCAGAAAATCATCATATAGCTCCAAAGAATGTCTGAAGATACTGCAGTTACCTTCACATGGAGGAATATATCTCTTCTCTCTGGTTACTGTTGGTGCTTTCCTCAGCCTCCAGAAATCCCTCAGTTTACCCTGCTATAGAATATCAAAGTGAACCCCCATTCACATGTGTCACTCACCCCTGACCCACAGTTAATATTAATGCAACCTTTGTCTAGACAGGAAAGTAAGGAAAGTAAGTTGGCCCATGCTCCAAACTCTTTGCTTTATATATTGAAGAAGCCAGACAGCCAGTTCCTCTAATGTTGGATGTCTTGGATATGAAACAGACAAGACAAATATTAGCTCTCTGAAAGGTTTCCTTTATTAGCAATCCCAATTATCCACCTGGAAGTGAGTGGGCCTCACCACCTACCAATTATGGTGGATTGAGTTATATACCCTAGAAAAAAATGTTTTTAATCTTATTCACACTTCTGTGCATGTGAACCCACTATAAATAGGACATTTGGAAGATGTTATTTTTAGTTAAGGTGTAATCCAAATGAATGAGGTTGGGCTTTAATCCAAATTTCTGGTGTCCTTTCTAGGCAGAAGAAATTCAGACAGATAGAATAGACACAGGGAGGAGGCAGAAGCAGGAAGTCAATGGAAACATGGAATAGAAAGAAAACGACATGGTTATGTAATGGGAAAGCCATGGCCCAAGCATGGCCAGCAGCAAGAACACTACTGACCGGGGAGGAAGTAAGCTTTGTACCCTCTCAAACAATGAGCCAATGAATTCCCATTAGGCCAACCTATTGTGTTGTATTTGTCATAGGACTAAGGGAAACTAAGATGCCAACAAACCACTCCCCAAATCCTACATTAATTTCTAATTCTAGGGCTTTATCCCTTCGAGGTAAAAGGTAAATCATCTTTGCTACCTCCCTTTTACAAATCCTGCCTAGTAGTCCCACACTATTGTCTTGTTGGGGACTTACCTGAAACTGAAACAAGAATTGTTCCGTTGAAACATCTGTTACACAATTATAAGAAGGATCAACTCCAAAGGCACACATATCTTGGAATAGCCTGGCAAGTAAATTGATGTTACTTAAAATTTTCAGAATTGGAATTGTGTGTATGTGTATTTTTTAAAGACTGCATTCTCATTTGTAATTCAAAGATGTACTGTGATCATTAGTTCATATCAATATTTTTTTTCAAGAATGATTTTTCATTGGTAACTATCAGTTCATTACATGACATACCACAATATATATAAACTAACCCCTGACATTGGATATTTAGCAATGTTTTGATTTTCTATCTGTGCTTAGATTTGTGAGCATCATCTCAAATAGTCCAAGGATGAGAATTAATGGTTCAAAGGGCAAGGGCATTTTTATGCTCCTGACAAGAATTGATAATTATTTACTAAAATTTAAGTCTTGATTTATTTTATTCAAGCAGCGTCTAAAGTACTTGTTCCTTCTGTCATTATTTTCTTTCTATTTTTTCTAAAATATTCTGCTAGAATAAGATAAGTATCATACATAGTTTATATTATTTAAAATATTTCCATTTTACAATTTTAATTGTGTATCTCTTCTACATCACTCCTTTATTTAAAAACCCTTTCCAAATGAAAGTGTTACTATCTCTCAGCTGAGTTTTAACTAAATTTCCTCCAGATTATTATTTAGCATTACTCAAATGCATGTACTTCATATCACCCTGAAGAATTGTGAAGCTTTTTTTTAACTTTTTGAACACCTTCATTTATTATCAAAATATATATATTATATTGAAAATCAAATGGAAGCTTTTAAGATATGTCAATTATATATCCCTTGAAATTTTCCACTATTTAATTTGTTCGTAAAATCTGGCATACAATTTGCCATTTTACTCTAGTTGATTAAAATTCTTATATTATAGCTTATCCTTGAGTATTTGGGCCACAGAAAGATAACCTAAGTTTCCCAATTAACTATGGCACCTAATAATACCTTTTGAATTTATAAATTTCCTATTAATTTCCTTTAATTTGAAAAAGTCCTTCGATAATAATAGCACACTTCTGTTTTTATAACTGCAACCATTTGAAGGAAGCACTGATTTACAGGGCTTCATGATACCCACACTCTCTAGAAAGACCATATTTTTAAAAAGCAAAATGAAAACACCATGGAGAGAAACTACTTCTAAGTCATCCCTAACCTAGATCATTACTGGTCCTAGGTAAGCATTATGGGTTTGAAACTTGGATGATTTGAGTGGAAACTGAACATAGGTGTATTTAAACATAGTTTGTCATTTTTCAGAAATGAAAGAAAATATTTTACATTTTTGGTCAAGGATTTCACCATATATTATGCTGTAAGTGTTTGTGAAAAGAAGTCAAAATATTTTTGTCCTGGCAGTAACAAGAAATTGAGGTCTTTCTACTTATTTATGGAACAAGGTCTCATTCCCTAAAGATGTTTGAAAGTAAAAACAAACAAACAAACAAACAGAAAACAATGTGTTAGTTTGAAATTTTTGTGCCAGAAAAGGCCATGTTCTTTTATTCCATTCCTGTAGGTGCAGACCTATTGTGTGGGACCTTTTGGTTAGGTTATTTCAATTTGAGATATGACCTACTCTATTCAAGGTGGGTCTTAATCCTTTTTACTGGAGTGCTTTAAGACAGGATAAAAGATAGAAAAAACAGAGAGCCCTTGGAGAAAATGAACTAAGAGAGGACCCACAGAAGCTCAGAAAGGAAGCCACTGGAACCAGAAACTGAGAGTAATGAAAGCCAGGAGTGAAGGACCAGTAGATGTCAGCCATGTGGCTTGCTGTCTGACAGAGGAACCCCAGACACCAGCACTCTGTCTTTAGAGAAGGTATCATCCTGACGATGCCTTAATTGGGACATTTTCACAGATTTAGAAGTATAAATTTGCAACTTAATAAAACTCATTGTAAAAGTCAATCCATTTCTAGTATGTTGCATTTATTGTCAAGATAAGCTTAGCTATGATGGGGTACCCCTAAGACCTTTATACTTATGGCAACTTCTCCAATTACTGTGAAAGAATGTTTTGCCATCTGCAGAAATGAAGAGTAGAAAATATGGTTATAGGCTTATGTTAGATATTGCAGAGATTCTGCTGGGTAGGGTTTGTGAACTCTGTAATTTACCTCCTCGTGGTTTTTACTATTCCTAGACCTCTTCATTCTGCAAGGAAACACTGATCATGAAGTATTACACCAAGAATGCTAATCCTCAAAAATAACCCTTTTTAAGGTAGCCTCTAATTTTTCCAGAAAAAAAATTGCATAGTTTTGCCAAATATTTTGTTTTCTTAGTTCACAGATAATCAAATCAACATTTCCTATTTTGAGCAGCTTGTTATTATGTCTACTTTGATTTCTATGAAATAAGATTTGGTTATTGAATGATTTCTGATAAGATTTATTTGGAAGGTAGTTTTTTTTAATAAAGACAATTCAACACAGATTTTAATGGATACTGTTTTCTATTAGTCTTAATTTACAAATGCCATAGCAATGTAACTAATTTATTATCTCCTTTCATTTCTTTAAATGCAAGGTTAGTTCCTAAGTATTTCTCTTTGACTATCAAGAATTCTAAGATTTTAAATTAGGTGCTGTGGGTCTAAAATAAGATTTTTAATCTTCAAGAAATAGTTAAGGAGAAGGGCCACTATACATTTTTTTTAAAATCAAATCATAAAATTCAGTCTTAAAATAATGCAATTCTCTTCATAAATTGTCTTTCATCTTCTAAACTTTTCTCGGTCTATAAATTCTTCTCATTTATCCATCTTGTATGTTAAGTTACCATAATAATTTCCTAAAATACTGTATTGATCATTTTTTCCATTGTTTGGCATTTTTTAAAGGCTTCTCACTCCTACCAAGTGAAGTACAAATGAACTCACTAATCTAACATTAAAGTTCCTCCACAAACTGAACCTAACTGATCTCATGAACTTTGATGCTCAGAGTCTTCCTCTCAAGAACTCAAATGACTAAGGAGAAAGATACCTATTTCAGTTTGCCAATGCTGCCAGAATGCAATATACCAGAAATGGATTGGCTTTTACAAAGGCGATTTATTAGGTTACACATTTACAGTTCTAAGGTCATGGAAATGTCCAAATTAAGGCATCAACAAATTTAGCTTCACTCAAGAAAGGCTGATGGTATTTGGGGTTTCTCTGTCACATAGGAAGGAACACTGGTGGCATCTGCTGGGTCTTCTTTCCTGGGTTGGTTTCAAACGGCTCTCTCTCCTCCTATGGGTCTATGTGGTTTCTCGCAGGCTGTTTTCCTTCTTCAAGCATCCTTCACTTGGTTTTAACTCTCTGCTGTTTTTTGCCGGCTCTGAGCTCTCTCTGTTCTCTTCCTTTCATTCTCTTCATAAAGGGCTCCACTAAAGTGACTTTGAACTCACCTTGAATTGGGTTGCTCACATCTCCATGGGAACAACCTAATCAAAAGATACCACCCAAAAGTAGGTCTGCCCACAAGACTGGATTAGAAGAACATGGCTTTTCTGGGGCACATGACAGTTTCAAACCAGCACAAACCCATACCCAAAACTTTGGGGAAGAGTGACAGAAAAACTCGAAAAATTATTTATAGGACATATCATTATATATCTAAGTTTTTCATAAACAAAATTCAAATTTTCAATATTTTTTCCTACAAAAATGTAATATTTCAGGAAGCTATGACATATCCTATGACTTTGTGGAACTTGTGTCTAAGAAATTTGATTGCAGTTCTCAGTAGTAACCCCTCTACGTCAACTGATATTTTCACATCCTGTTCATTGACAGTCTGCTATTATTTTCCAGTCCCTTGCATTTTTTAAATTTTTCACTCTAGTGAAAAACTCTAGTTTCTCCTTCAGCTCTTCTCAGGATCATTTCCTTTCTTCTCTCAGCCCTCTTTCTGCTCCCCCCCTCAAACCTTATCTTTTCTAGGAAATTTTCTTTAACTAATGTAGTCTGAAATATATCTTCTTCCCCTAAATTCCCATATGACTTTTATTTTGTCATTCTTTACGTATTAGTTATTTACTATATTGTGATATTTCTTCTGTTCTATTATACATAAAATTATATTTAATATTTGATCTATTTATTTATCTATGCACCTGTGTCTAATTTCTCTAATTAGAATTTCAATACCTTGAGGGAAAAAGAACATATTAAACATTTGTCATACAAACATATTAGAAACATTTATCTCCTCCTGAGTACTTATTCCAGGCTGCTCTGGTCCTGTTCATAGAATTGGCATTCAATATCAATATGCTTGTTTTATTTTATTTTTGGAATATTAGATCAAATGAGCTTAGCCATATGTTTTTCAAGAAGAAACCTGAAGAAATAACTGAATTGTTTGGTATGTGATTTTTTTTTCAAAGAATATATGGTAAAAATAGAAATAATGTGCAGAACAGGGACAGATATTTTTTCAATCAAGGATTTGTTATTTTTTTCTTAGACTTTTGTATTTAATATAGAAGTAAGTGGAAATAGCTAATATGCTATTTATTTTTCCTCTAAAGTGACATTTAGTTTTAGAAAAATGGTTTTTAAGTAATTATATTTTAGGAACTAGAAACTATCATTGATTAGAAATTAGAACTATTTTTCTCAAGATTAAGTTATGAGAATGGAGAACATGTAGTAAAGTAGTTTTCAGAACTCTGAATTCTACCAAGTTGATTTAAATGATAAACTCCTAAAATAAATAATTTTCTTCTTAGCATTTATTATTCATTAGTAGTCCTCCATCAGTAATTAGGAAAGTTCTGGTCTACATCACTTTCAAGTCTGCTTCTGTCATGTGTGCAATTATAACGTTAACACCTCTCTGCTCAGATGACATATTTTGTTATGCTTATCTAACAAATTCAAATAATTATATTAAGAGAAGACCTTCTTGCCAAAAGTCAATCTATTAATAGTGGTATGGAAAGAAAAGAGGAAACAACCAATCCTTAATATACAGTCTTGTTTTGAGGCTGATTTGTCAAGTCCTCAAATAGATTGCCAAAAACATGATATAACTATTATTAGATTATTACTATTATTATCATAGCTTACTACTAATATACTATTAATAATTAGAAATTTATTGGTACTTTACATTTGTTATCTCATTTAGTCATCACAGCAACTCTGATATTCATGCATTATTATCCTTATTTTATAAATGAAAAGATAAAAGTTTATTCCAACACCATGTAGTTTTCTTTACAGTTCCTGGGTTTTGAACCATTTTAGCCAGTAGTAATCTGTTTCCTCATTTGTAAAATGTGGAGACAGAATCAGATTGCTTTCATTCTTCCTTGTACCTTTTATGGTTATCTTTGGAATGGAAAACTATTAATTTATTTTAATTACAGAATGTTGAATGTTAAAAATAATTCTCTGAGCTGCAGTAGAATCATGAAATATTTTGAATTTAGAATTTAAACACAAATGTACTAAAACTACTTCTAGGTATTGTGGTGGTTGGGAGCTAGGTACCCCAGAAAAACATGTTAGTAAAATTAATCACTGCTGTGAACGTGAACTCGTAAACAGGAGCTTTTGATGAGGGTTACTTCTGTTAAGGTGTGGCCCGGCTGAATCAGGACGGGTCTTAATCCTATTACTGAAAGCCTTACTCAGAAGGTCACAGAAAGAGAGAAAAACAGAGGGAGCAGTCAGAAGTTGGAAGTCAAAGGAACTCAGAATAGAAAGGAGAAGCCAAGAGAAGCACATGTACTGCCATGTGACAGAAAAGCCAAGGAACAAGGATTGCTGGGAGCCAGTCCCAAGAATACCACTCTCTTCTGGAAGAAAGTGCCACCTTAATGACACCTTGATTTAGACTTCTAGCCTCAAAACCATAAGCCAATAAATCCCCAATGTTTAAGTCAACCCATTACATGGTATTAGCTTCGGCAGTCAGAAGAACTAAAACATGCAACAAGATATTTCAATATTTTGAAGGTACAAATTCAGACATTAGGTCTGTGCTAAGATTGCTAACTTATTTATGTGTATGGACATGCCCCTGTTTGTTTTTTTTTTCTGTGTGTGCACCCCAAACATACATGAACATATTTCTGTACTCTAGAAATAGTAACATAAAGCACTGTTTCAATAAACCATAGTAAAGTAATTAAATGCTGAATTTTAAAAGAGAATGGTTTTATTGGTGTTTCCTAAAAGAGAAAGTAATGCAAAGGTAAATTCCACCCTCTATCTCCCAACTAATTCAATTTTCAACAGATGCATTGTGCTGAATGTCAACAGATATTGATTCAATACAGCAGTTTATCAGGAGATGAATAGTATAAGAGCTCAGCAGTGCTAAGAAGCATGTGGTTGTATTAATAGACTTTCTTACCTAAAGACAGCTTTCCATACTTGTAATTTAATGATGCATGAGGTAAAAAAATTGAAGTATACTTGAAAATAGAATTTGAGAAACTGTACAAATGAACTACTACCCAGTGCATATTTCTTTAACATTTGCTATATTTGGCATCTGGGATAGAGCCAGTACCAAACGCTGATTATGCTGATTGAACTATTTTTGTTTTCCTCTTGGGCGGAAAGCAATTATGCATCTCTGACCTTCTTGTATCTAGACAGTTAGATGATGAATTTTGTCCAAATGCATGTGAAAAGAACTGACACATCTTTTCAAAGCCAGGATCCTGTATGTGATCTTCCATACCCTCTCATTCTCTTGCATTCATTTTTAACAGCAAAGACTCTGAGTTGGCTGAAATACATGTTATGGTTTGAGAAGAATCAATTAATAAATTTGCCAAACCCAAATCAGACTAGGGTGAATGAGAAACAATTTTTTTGCACATTAAGCCACTGATATGTGAGGATTTATAATTATCAGAGCATAGCCTAACCTACGCAACTAATAAAGTACTTCAGTTACTGCTTACTTTCTTATTTCCATATATGTAGGTCCTTGACAGCAAGGGCTACATCTTCCTCATCTTTGTAAACCCTTTAGCACCTAATATAGTGTCTTATATATCATTTTAAAATTAATTCTATAGAGTTAGTCAAACACCATGGGATTTCCATATTTGTTAAAAGAAGTATTTATCAATTCCGTACACATCCATTCAGCACTTAGTATATCCTAGCACTGCACCTAGCATAAGGAATTCATAAATAAATAAGTTACTGTATTGGTCACCATGAAGCTTACAAGCTAAAAGCAGAATAGTTGTAGACCCTGGCTAATACTCACTTATAGCCTGGACCTCCAGTAAAAGTCCAATGTAATCATGTTTTTCAGCTGTGCTCTGACTCCGTCCTTGGGGTATTTTGCCCACAGCTATTTTAAAGTGATTCCTTTCTCACTGACATCAGCATACAGTTTCTAGGTCTAAGCCGGAGATAAATTCACAGTGCAGAAAGAATATAAGGGAAGAAATTGGCAGCTCTATCCAAAACTGTCAGAAAGAACTTCCAAGAAGATAAGTTATTTGAGCCTAATCTTAAGGATATATTGGAGTTCATTAAGTGACATCAAAAGGCAAAAAGTGGTGAATTTGAGAACACATTGCTCACCTGGGAGTTCTATATTTTGCACAATCCTCTAAAACTAAAAGTCCGTTAGATACATCCCAGGGGTATCGTGATCTTTTTCAAATCTAAGCTTTATCACCCTGTGTCCGGATATGGTTTATATTTGTGACTTTTCTTCTAGTTATAAAAGTTCTGTTTAAATATTAAATGTCAAAGAAAAGTTTCAAGTCAAGAATCCAGAAGTAAGTAGGAAAAGAGGAAAAGTTCCTAACAGTTAAAAAGGCTTCCATGAACCATTTATTATAAAGATCTATGCTTTAAGCATTATTCAGAGACTAATGTAGTTAACTAATTATACTATTAGCTTGGCTACATTAGGAACTGGTCTGCAATAAATTGAAGCAGGAGGATGGAGGCTGATGATAAAATCACCTGCAGCAGTGAGAAGGGCCATGTGAACACCTGAGAGAGGAGAAAACTAAAAAATATATTTATAATAGCACAGAAGGATAGGAAAATTTCATGTAGGGACCATCTACTCCACACGACCTTCTGTAGATATTAATATATAACAAAAATATTACTTAATGATTCAAGTGTTAACACTGAATTAGTCATTAAAATTTAAAGTTTAGATTTGCTGTATTTAAGAAGAAAGAGATATATAAATATATTTTTACAAAAATTCTATGAAAAATAAATAATCATTCTGTAAAGAATTGATTCTATTTTGGGAAATCTTTACTTAGAAATTGACATAGAGCAATAGTTAATCTTCTATAGTACCTGATAAAACAGAGCATTACTATTACTATCATTATTATCATCATTATATATATATATATATATATTTTTTTTTTTTTTTTTCCCCCACGGGCAGGCACCAGCAATCGAACCTGGGTCTCCAGCATGGCAGGTGAGAACTCTGCCTGCTGAGCCACCAGGGCCCACCCAGTGTTATTTTTATGTTCTAAATTTTCTACACAGCAGGGCTTAAATCTTATAAGAATGTGATCTATTTATGGTAAAGAAATCAATTTGCATTGCATAGCATGTATTTATTGAATACATGAATATACAAATGAATGGGTATAAATTTCTAAAATGTAAACTTCGTTAAAATTATACCTTTCTAAAGAAAAGAGACTTAGTTGATATTGATGTAATTCTCTTTACACAATATGTAAAAGTAGATGCTCAAGGAGAATTTTAATTAAGATATGATTTCCTCCAAAACTATATATTAATTCAACAATATACAGTTCTCAAAACTGTACATTAATTCAACAACTTAATTAAGCCTCTTCTATTTACAAAGCATTTTATTAACAGTGAATAGATATAATGAATAGGGTATGCAGGTGATTGCCCTTATGGAATGTAAAAGCCTATATACCTCATAGATGCCAATGGAAAAACAACAGGAGAATTACTATGCTCAGCTTTAGGTTCAAAAGGACTCATGCAAATGTCATGACCTACTCTCAACTCAGAACATACAGACATCACAAGCCTGCAAATTATTTTTCTTAAAATTACCAATATTTAGTTGGTACTTTTCATTTTATGAAGACTTCATGATACAGCATTTTGTTTAATGCATTTAATTGGCTTTTTAAAGATAGAAAATTATAGAAAGCAATGCTAAACCATCTGCAGTACTGACACAATTTGAAAAACAACCTTATATATACATAAATGTCAAATTGGAGTGCCTGCTTCCAACCAAGGTAGAATAACAAGGGCTGGATTTATACTTCCACCTGAAATGACCAAATAATGGGAAAAATCATGGTTTAAAAGACACTGGCAGCAGGCAATAAGGACAGTTATCACTGAGTGATGGAAAACAAAATGAGGTGAACTCTGTGACTGCCTGCCCCAGTTTACCTCCTTGAGTTTGCTGGCTGCCAAGCAAACAATGGGAACCCTGAGGATTTTCTTAGTTGAGGAGATGGTGTTGTGAATTTGGGGGGACCAGATGGCTAGAGTCCTCAGGACAGAGTATGGAAAGGGAAAAGGTGCACAGACAGACAATTCTGGAGTTCTGCGGAGGTCACCCTCAAGAATTCAGCACAGATATGTGCAGTGCCTGGGGTTTACAGAGTGTCTGGAATAGTACGTCTTCCCACCAGCCAGACTGGGAAATCACAATAAAGCTAGCAATTTCTTTAGTTTCACTTCAATTTCTTTTTTCTTCTAAAGTTCAAGAATAATTTAATATTGAATATATTTTATTTAAAAAATTCATGTCCCATGGATTAATTTTTATCTGTCTCTGTATGGTAATCTCTCTCATTTTTTCTATATTTATCTTTTCATAGTGATATAGCCAGTGGTATGTGTACTGGTAAGTGTTTAAGAACTAACTCTCAAAACAACAATAACAGAGCCCTGCTATCTAGCTTATTTTCATGGTCTAAATATCTACACCATTGCTTCTTTCAGGCCACTAATGTAGTGTGTCTGGATGCAGAATTGGGAGATGTACAAAGTTTGCTTTCACAACTAGTTAGTTCTTTCGCTGGGTACATCTGAAATAATGTTCAGCATTTGGTGTTTGCCCTTAAGTATTGGGATAATGGATTTATTTTCTTCTGAGTGCCCTTCTGAAAATTAATTTTACAGTTGCCATAATTATTTATTTTTCCAAAGAAGTACTCTTTAAGGAGAAAGAAAAAAGAAAGCCTCTAGAAGAAAGAAAGTATAGAAATGTAATCTTTAACAGTTATGATTGTTTCATCCATTTAGATATAAAAGATAAGAAATAGAGGGTTAAATGAGTGAATAAATAAAGATATCTCTTCAGATACATATGATCAAAAGAACATATGTAAGTATACATGCCATATAGTCATTTCCATATATATATTTCTGCATATACATATGGATATATACAATAGTACATAAAATACAGATTATTTTTTAAATATAAGCTATTTTACTTAAGTGTTTTTTTAAAAAATCTGTTCCTTAATCAGCTTGCCTTTAATGTCAAAAGTGAGACATTTTATTAATACGTTAGAAACACTCAGACAAGAAAATAAAAGTAGGGTGTTATAGAAATTGTTAAATACGCAACCCTTAGGATGCAAATTAGGTAAGCAGCCCAAAAATTCACCCATATCTAAACTACCTGGTTAATAATCACCCCCAAAATGTGTACTTTATTTTTTACCTAAACTTCCAAGATAAACCTTCAATGTCTTCTTTGAATGGCTAAAACTGTGGCCTGTGAACTGTAGTAAATCTGTCTTTCTCTGTCAGGCTTTGAGGAGGTGATGGAGTACAAGGGGACATCTGGTCTCTTCTTGCCCCAGATTCTGGTTCTCACTAAATTCCCCATTTCTTTTGACTTTTGTGCCTCTCCCTATTCACTTTTCAAAGTAAACTTATGCAAAGCATTTGACCAGAGGTGATGCTGGGGAATGGCAGCACAGCCAGAAATGGATATGAACTTACACTGAATTTTAGATATAATTTTTTGTAAAGTCTCTTAATCATCCCTGCCATAAAGGAACATTTTCCTCCAGGGGAATTTATTTTCTTTAAACTCAGGTTGTGAGAACTGCTCTCACCTTCACTATCCAAACCCTTCAACTTTCTCCCTTCTTTTACCAATCCTGCTATACCCTTCCAGAAAGCAAACAAACAACCTTTGTTCCTCAGCCTTATCAGGGGGAAAATCTCAACTTCCTGTTACTTTACTACTCAGAAAAGTTAGCTTATTTCTCTGAATCCTCTCCTTCTGGATCCTTTACGAGGACCCTCATTTGTCACAACTGAAAAATAAAATAAGACTGTATAAACAGAGAGACATCTACTAATGCTTAAATCTTAAGCCACCCAAATAACCAGCAAAATTTCAAGTTTTAATTTAACTCTTCCTAGATTATATTTTTAGTAAAATCTGTTTGTCCCTGCAAGAATCTCTGTAAGTAGAAAGCAATAGAAAAAAAGTATTATCTGCCTTTCCAAAGGAAACACCAGAGGCAATGAAAATATATTTTCATACATTATATTGTTTTGAATTTCTTCCCAGTACATTAGCACCAGTGGCAAACATGAGGCTTTTAGCAAAGCAGTTCCAAAATCTCTAGTGGCTCTTAATCATATTTCTAGCAAGCTGCTATGTGTCTATAACTTGGATTGTTCAGTGCTCACAAGTAAGTGTACAATTGAGGTCTAGCAAGCTGACCTGTACCCTCAGGGCACAATCCTGATAACAAAACACTCACATACATAACCTAAATGAATTTATAGAATAGTCCTTCTTTCAACCCCAATAGGTAATTGCTGGTGGAGCCCAACACTCTTCCAAGTCTAAAAAAAAAAAAGCAAAAAGTTTTATTTCTATTTCTTCCTCAATTTCTCTCAGAATATTTGAGAAGAAATTACAGATTTAAAAATGTTTACTAATTTTGTTTGCATTAAATATCTGTTTTGCGTTAAATACATTTGTTTGCATCAATGTTTATCAGCAGTTTCATTATAGAAAATATTTTTGTGATTGCATAGGATGCATAACTCATTGTATAGTTTATATTCAAATCAGTGTCTACTGATATTTTTTGTTATTTAATCTGCATAGCAATAAACTGTTACTATTTTCCAGAATATCTTTTAAGATTTATTTTGTTATGAGTGAATAATCATCAATTTCTATAAGAAAATTCTTTGAGATTATTCATTATTGAACAATAGCATATCCATAATATAGATAATGCATTTTAAAGCATTCTGGACACTAAAGAGAACTAAAGAATGAAAAGCATTAATTTCAACTTTTTCCTCTATTAATCAGCTTTAAAAATTCAAAAAAGTAGACATGACATTGTTTCTTTATAGACTAGTAAGAAATTCAAAAGAAATAAATTACTTCTCTATATCTGATTTTCTGGAATGTCCTTAAATAAGATTTAATTTTTAATTACTCTTTTATCAACTTGCATGTATGAGGAACTAAATAGAAGTTTGCATGTCAGAAAAATATCATAAAGCATTGTAGCCTGCCTACAGAGAGATAGAAATACAGTTGTTAAAAATCTGTGAGCAGGTGCATCAAATGGTTATGTGCGTCAGTGATTTTGAATTAAAGGATCTGGAATCTTTACCAAATTGTGAAATAAAAGAAGTCTGTACCTTGTCTATCTAAGCTAATCCATGGCCTATTTAACAAAAAAAAGAATTCTGTTTAAGAGAAACAGTGTTCCTCTTGGCTTTTCTTTTTAGCATATGAATACTCAAACCTGGAATTGCTATGCCCTAAGAGTTTTAATATTTTCCTTTTTATTAGAGAAAAAGTGGGATTATAAAACAATCACACATAAAATACAGAATTCTCATATACCACCCTTTTAGTAACACCTTGCATTGGTGTGAAATGCTTGTTGCAATTGATGATAGCACATTTTTATAACTGTACTACTAGGGTTCACTGTTTGTATGGTGTAGTTCAATGGACTTTTTAAAAAATTTTATTCTGTTACCATATATACAATCTAACATTTCCCATTTTAGTTACATTCAGATATATATTTATTTTTCTAACTAAATTCAATCTTCAATAGTCATAAGTGATACTTTGTTCACCCAACTATTAACAGATTGTGCCAAAGAAAAAATATTTATTTTTATGCTTAACTATGTTCTTGGTACTAGATAATCTTATATGTATTATGTTATGAAGAATGCTCTCAGCAACCCTGTGATGGTGCAGTAATAGCTGGTGATAACTTTTGCATATTTCTTGCTATGTTTCAGGCAAGTCGGAAGTAGTCCCTGCTCCCTTTTAGTTTATAAAATGAAGAAATTGACATTTTCACTTCACTTTTTCCTCTACTAGTTTTGACTTGATATGGCAATATTTGATTATGTCTAAAAGCTCTTTTAGGAATTATTAACAGAGACATTTGATTTTTAGTCATTAATTTAATTTTGAAATAATAATTTTCTCTACTAAAAATCGTGTTTGCAAGAGTGGGGTGAAAGGGTTGTTAGTATAGGGGTGTGCAGAGCCTGTTATTTTATTAAATTACAACTGATACTTCCTTCTGTCACATGATGTCCTTAAACCATCTCATGGACCTAATTAATGAAACGACATAATTCAGTTACTTTCCTTAATCAGTAGTTATATAAATAAACTATGAAAAAAATTCAATGTAATTTTCAAGTATGTGTTAGTTTGCAAGTTGCCAGAAGGTGATATACTAGGACTAGAAAGGTTTCTTTTTTTTTTTTTTTTTTTTTTTTGTGCATGGGCAGGCACCAGGAACTGAACCCAGGTCTCTGGCATGGCAAGTGAGAACTCTGCCTGCTGAGCCATCGTGGCCCGCCCTAGAATGGCTTTTAAAAGAGGAATTTAATAAGCTATAAGTTTACAGTTCTAAGGAAGTAAAAATGTCCAAATTAAGGCACCAAGAGGCTAGCTTCACTCAAGAAAGGCCGATGGGTCTGCAACAGCTATCTGCTGGGAAGTCAGCTGGCTGGCATCTACTGGTCCCTTGCTTCTGGGCTCCATTACTTTCAGCTTCTGTTCCTGTGGGGGTTCCTCATTTTGCTTCTCAGGGGATGGCTTTCATCTACTGGCTTTCCAGGTTTTGGCTTCCCTAGCATCTCATAGGAAGATACGGGGCAATATATGCTGGGCTCCAAGCATTTCCAGACATCCATGTCTCTGCTCTCTCTGTTGACTCTGAACTTTCTGTTGGCTCTCTCTCCATTGGTTCTGTTGCTTTTGACTCTCTCCAAAATGTTTCTTCTTTTAAAGGATTCCAGTAAACAAATCAAGACCATCTGGAATGGTTGAAGTCACATCTCAATGTAATCAAAAGGTCATATCCACAATTGGGCATGTCACATCTCTGTAAAGATAATCTAATCAAATGTCCAACCTACCATGCTGGATCAAGATTAAAATAAAGGGGGGTGTCCATAAGATTGGATGATGATTAAAACAGGGTTTTTCTGTGGTATATAATACTTTCAGACTGGCACAAAGTAATATATAATTTTCCCAGGTGATTATGTGGAAAGAGCTGTAAAATGAAAAGAAATGTTCTTTGCTATTATAATCACAATATGGCATACATCTGGTTGAATTAAAAAAATAGAGTAAGTCACAAAAGGAAGAAGGAGAAAAGTGAAAATAAGCAAAATGATTAATTAAAAAAAAAAAACCTGGCCAAATACTGAAAAAAATATAAAACAGCAAGAATAGAAGTTATACATATGTATATACATATATATATATAGTAAAATGTAATTGTGGAGGGCGGGCACAGTGGCTCAGCAGGCAGAGTTCTTGCCCCATGCAGGGGACTCGGTTTGATTCCTGGTGTCTGCCTATGCAAAAAGAGGAAAAAGCAATTGTGGAGTCCTCAAAAAGTTAAACATAGAATTACCAATCACCCACCAGCCCTCTTTTAGGTATATATCCCAAAGAACAGAAGACAAAGACTCAGATATTTGTCCGCAGCAACATTATTCACAATAGCCAAAAAATGGAAACAACCCAAATATCCATCAACAGATGAATGGTTGAACAACATGTGATATATTCCTACAATAAATATTAATCCATAAAAAAGAGAAAAGTTTTGATACATGCTACAATATGGATAAACCATGAAAACATTATGCTCAGTGAAATAAACCAGAAATCAAAAATACTATGATGACACTTATGCGAAATATATAGAATAAGCAAATTAAGAAACAGAGCATAGGTTAGAGGTTACCAGCGCCAGGCAGTAGGGGGATGCAGAATAATTTCTGTTTCTCTTTGGGTGATGAAAAAATTTGGGTAATGGATGATGGTGATGGTAGTATAACATCATGAATATAATGAATGCCACTGGAATAATAATTAAAAAGCAATCCAAGTTGTAAACTCTTTTGTCCCAATAGACTTTATCTCTTTTTCTTTTACAGCTGAAACAAGATTATCAGAATCTGTAGAACAGGTTAAGGTGGAAATGACATAAGAAATAAAACTGGTAATAAATAATAACTACACATTTAGTTGAGGGACGCTTTGTTAGTTTTAAGAGCTGATACAACCAAAAAGTGACGCAAGCTATGGAATATTAGTATTTTTTATGACATTTTTGTCCTGTATGCTTCTAATATACTCTTAGAAGACTTTCACTATTGTATAAAATCTCTTCCTAATTATATGGTTTCTTAGAACATTGCACAATATTTTCAACAGATTGTTTCTAAATAAACGAATAAGTGATTGATTGCCTGTTTTTGGATTCCACTTTAAAAATAGCCTAAACTCTTTATACAAACTCTACAAAGAATATCTGAACTCCTAAATCCCTAAATCCCTTTCAATTTTACCCTGCTACATTTCCAGTCTCATCATCTCCTAATTTTCAACCTACCTACCTTTATCCTTTACTGTATTGAATCACTTACAGTTTTTCTAGTAGAATATGCTGTTTCCTATCCTCTCATGGAATTGAGATAAGAGAAGGTAAAGACCAAATCAGAGAAATCCTTACAAGCCATATTAAAAGAATGGATTTTATTCTAACAGAAAGAGTTTCAGGCTGAAGAGGAACTAATTCAATTTACATTTTGAAAAGATTTTTGTATCAGTTATTTTACATAGAATGTACTTGGGAGAGTAGAGGGGCAAGAATAGAAGTGAAAAAAAAAACAGTTTAAAAATGTTTAAAACTGTTTCCTATGGTTTGCATAGAACACACTGGCAATATAGTTTAGGGGTTAGCAGTGTAAAGGTGGAGAGAAAGATGAATTGGTGGTTTGTGTTACAGACAGTACCAACTTTACTTGCTGATAGATATAATATGAATTGGGGAGAAATGAAGAGAACAAACAAATGGACCCTAAATTTGACAATGGAGTAGAATGCAGCAATATTTACTTAAATTAGGAAGCCTGTGCTGTTTTGAACATATTTAATATAAGAGATTTTAGAAATCCAAGGAGAGTAGAAAGTACTTGAGTGTATGAGTTTGGAACTCAGAAGAGAGATAAGGACTGAAGAGATCAATTTGGGGATTATTAGCATATTGATGGTAGTTAAAACATGGAAAGTGATGATATCACTAGTGCAAAGAGGATAGATAGAAGAAACAGAGGTCTAGAGCCAAGTTCAAGGTTCTCCAGTATTCGAAATTTAGACAGATGAGGTGAAACCAGAAAATGTGCAGTTAGTAAAGTAGCAGAAAACCAGGAGAGTGTGATGTTATGGAAGCCAGGAGAAGAAAGTCTTTCAAACAGGAGAGGGAAGACAGTTATACCAAGTATTTAAATGTTGCTAAGAAATGGAGTAAGTAAGATGAGGGCCAAGGAGTAATAACTGGATTTGGCAAAAAAGGTATAGTAGATGAATTAGACAAGATTATCTTTTCTATAGTGGATAGGAAGAAATCCTGAATGAAACGAAGTAAGGAGAGATTGAGAAGGATGTAGTCTTCCTCCTTGACGTCTTCACTGGATGAAACACTTCCAATCTTTCTGCCCAGTTCCTCCTATTGCTTGGAGTAAGCTGTCTTGGGAAGAGGCTATTTCAAAACTTATCCATGCTCATGTCCCTAGGAAACATGTATCCTTATTGAATTTGGTGGTGGAAGTACTGTTACTTTTCAAATATAATCCTCTACTTTGCTGCCACAGGCAGCTCCAGTCAGCCTCTTGTCTATTAAATCTGAGTCAACTACAAGTCTATAATCTTAAAAGCTCCTGCTTGTCCTCTTGTCTAGGCTTGATGGTGGAAGGAATATCCCTGTTCCCTCCCATTAAATAAGTTTGAGTGTATGTATGTGTTATTATATATGTGTGTAAGTATGTTTGGTAGTAGGATGGGGGTACAATGGACAAGGGAAAACAACACAGTCTTTCACCAATTTTCTCCAACAAATTTCCTTCTCTAGTTGTTCACTGCACTCTTGGCCTCTCTAAAATTTTTTAGAGATGAGAACTGGAAGGTCAGCTAAAAATTGCCTAATGGATTATTAGCCACCACCTTTATAAGTTTTGGTTAGGTGGTATGTCAATGATGGTTCAGTCAGGAAGGGAAACCCATAATGTGATATAGAATTTATTATATAATTATACTTCACACCAGATGTTGACAAAGTTTTTCTATAAAAAGCTAGTAGTTAATGTTTTTAGCTTTGCTGGCCATGATTTGTCAATCACAACTACACAGCTCTGATGTATGATACAAAGCAGCCGTAGACAATATATAAATAGATGGACGTAGCTGTGGAGCAGAACAAAGTGAGGAAAAGCTGGAACCTGTGAAGCAATGAATGCATTATTTTCATCACTGCATCTCAATCTTCATTTCTTCTGCATGCAATGACCACTGCTTTTCTTTAACCTCCCTAATTCCATCAATTACCTCTCACATTCAACTTTAAGCTAGAAAGATAAAGGGAATGGCATTTCAGGAAATTCAGTTTCCAATTTAATAGAGTTGATATTAGAACAAATTAGTGTATTTTATCTTTGAATCTCAGATGAAATTGAGAAACAAAGTTTCCCATCTTGGCCTAATGTAACTGTGGTGAAAATAAATCTTTCCCAGATTTCTCAGCGTCCCTGTAATAAAGTCTCAAGTCCCTGAGATATGGAAATAAATGCGACATAAAATAGAGAATGCATGCTCTGACTTCCTCTTGAAAAATTTTACTTTTCACATACTGTCAGGATTAAATCTATAGCCATTTTTTCTCCTAGTGATGGAGTTAATCACTTCATCCCCCCAAAGCTTTTATCTTCCCAAGATCCAAATGGTTATATCCTTGAATAGACATCTAGGCTAACTCCAAAAGTGGCCAACTAACAGAGGTCTCCTCAGCAGTGGATAGAACAACTACACCAACAGCATGATTACAGAAGAACTCAACAACATTGTCAACAACAGGATCTAATCAACATTTATAGGACACTCTACCAACAGCAGCTAAATATGCTTTTTTTTTCAAGTGCCTAGGGAACATACCCAAGATAGATCATGTCTTAGATCATAAAACAAACCTCAGCCAAGTTAAAAGAACTGAAATCAAATAGATTGTACTTTCCAACAAAAAGGGAGTCAAATTGGCAATCAATAACAGTGATAACAGGAAAATCTCAAAACCCTTGGAAACTAAAGAGCACACTTCTAAATAATTGATGGGTTAAAGAGAACATCTCAAGAAAAATTGAAGCACATATTGAATTGAATGAAATAAAAAATAAAGCATATCAAAATTTGTGCGACACAGCCAAAACAGTGCTGGAAGGAAATCTGTAGCACTAAACACATACATTAGAAAAAAGGAAAAGTTTCAAAGCAATAATCTTAGCTCTCACTTCAATGACCTAGAAAACAAAGAGCAAATTAAACCCAAAGCCAGCAAAATAAAAAACAAAAATAAAGAGCAGAAATTAATGAAATTGGAAACAGAAAAGCAACAGGGAAAATCAATGGAACAAAGAGCTAGTTCTTTGTAAAGGTAAATAAAATTAACAAACCTTTACCAAGACTGAAAAAGTAAAAAAGTGTGTGTTTGTGGATGGGGGCTGTTGCTATAGAAGGGTACATGAGGGATCCTTATGATGAACCTGTGCTGTATCTTGACTGTTGTGATGGCCAAACAAATCTTTACATGTGATAAAATGGCATAGAATCAAACACACACACATACACACATGAGTGCATGTAAAGCAGGTGAAATATTAATAAGGTCCTTGGACTGTTACCTGTCAAGTTCCTGGCTGTAAAGTTGCACTATAGTTATGCACGATGTTACCACTAGGGGGTACTGGGTGGAAGGTACGTGGGATCTCCCCTACTATCTTTAAAACTGCATGTGAATCAAGTTATCACAAAACAAAAGTTTAAAACAAAGAGGAAAAAGAAAAATGATTGGGTTTTGTTTATCTTTGCTTCTTCAATTCCTACTGAAAAAATATTGCAAGTCTCCAAAAATTACTGTTTGGATGATGGCCTTATAAAAATTTTAGTGATCTTATATATGCAAATTATACCTCTAAAATAAAACATATAGTCATTTAGTCAACATAATCAACTTTTATTACAAACCAGAAGCTGCAGTTAAGACAGAACATGATGTTTTTAAATTAAGTTTTAATGATGGAAAAGACAGCTTAGTATAGAAGAACTCCATAAAACTAAAGCATGATCATTCATAGCTAATAATCCAGACCATTTATAATGGAACAAACATTAAGAAATAACACACGAATTATAGGTTATGAGAGCAGAGGTATTTTTTTCTAACTTATATGCACTTTTTTACTTTTCCATATAACAATGGTTCTATCAAAGAAAGGATACGTTATCACTACACCATCCAAACACACATTCATACAACATAAATGACCTTTAAAATTTCTACATGGAGAGTGAAAGTTAGTGCTCACTCTGAGTATAAAATCTGCCAAAGGATGCCTATTTTATAGAAGAATTCATCAGTTAATAATAGCTTCCCAGTAGGTAAACTGTAAGAAAGAAATAACACAACAAAATAAGCAAATGGAATTGAGTGAAAAATAAAGGCCCATGAAAAGTTTGCCTTAAAAAATTAGAACTCATCAATACTAAGAGCTTTGAAAGTTCTGGATGCGATTCATATCTGAGGACTAAGCCCTTCAAGCAAGTGTTTAATGTGGGTGCCTGTCATGACCTGCAGCAGTTCCATTTCAGTGTTATAGATTAGTGTGCTGGTTTGGATCTGTTGTAGAGCCCAGAAAAGCCATGTCCTTTAATCCTCCTTCAATATTGCTGGGTGGGAACTTTTTGATTGTTCTCATGGAGATGTGACTCACCCAATTGTGGGTGGTAACTTTTGATTAGATGGGTTCCATGAAGATGTGTCTCCACCCATTCAAGGTGGGGTTGTTTACTGGAGCACTTTAAGAGGGAAAATTTTGGAAAAAGCTCAAGAACCACGAGAGCCTACACAGCCAGAGGCCTTGGGAGATGAAGAAGGAAAACGCCCCTGGGGAAGCTTCATGAAACGAGAAGGTGGAAGAGAAAGCTAGCAGAGTTTGCCATGTACCCTTTCAGCTGAAAGAGAAACTCTAAACTTCATTGGCCTTTCTTAAGTGAAGGTAACCTCTTGGTGGTGCCTTAATTTGGACATTTTCATAGCCTTGCCTTAATGTGGACATCTTCACAGCTTTAGAACTACAAACTGCAACTTAATAAATTCCCCTTTTTAAAAGCCATTCTGTTTCTGGTAAATTGCATTCCAGCAGCTAGCAAACTAGAACAACTAGTATAGTAAAGTGAATAACTTTTTAGGGATGTTATTTAATAGTGAACTCTTTAGAAAAAAACCTTCAATTTCCCAGGACTAAAATCTTAGATGAGATGTAAATTTTGCATGTACCTCATGGGAAGGTCATTTGGAAAGAGGGAAACAAGAGATATAAGTTCTATGCATGTGATGGTTGGCAGAGTGTATTTTCCTTCTCTTTATAATTAATTTTACCTTTTATTAGGTTTATTAGTTAATTTTCCATTTTTCTGGACCATCACAACCCCTGGAATAGGTGACTGGGATAGCTCTCAGTTCTCCCATAACACATCGTATAGGGGAATTTTTTTTTCTTGTACCAGCAAACAAACAAACAAAACGTTCATACAATTTAATGTTACATACATGGGTTACATTAGTGAAAGCCTGGAAGAATGGAAGTGATAGGCTTTTTATGAAGAATATGTGAGCTAATATACATGGAGCATATGAACAGTCCTTGGCATATAATTAGCACTTGGTAAATGTCAGCTATTATTAAGGGAAATGAGTATGATCACCCCTTTAATCTTTACCAATACGATATATTAAAATGCTATCTCATTTTAAATTTAATTTAAATTTCATTATTACTTAATGAGATTGAGCATATTTTCACGTTTCAAACATTTAGATCTATGATGCTGTGAATTTCCTCTTTATATTTCCAACTATCTTTCTATTAAATTGATTGTCATCTCTTTGTTAATATGAAGAAATACTCTGTGTGTTAAATATCAACCTTGAAAAGTTGAAATTTGTTTCTTGACCTATGGAAAGGCTTTGGAATTTTGTCTCTTTTGTTAACACAGTTTGTTCTGTTAGTGCAAATACCTTCAAAATGAATAAGAACACCATCATGTGCAGTGATTATGGGCATCCTTGTGCCATTCTTGTTTTAATAAAAATGGCTTAAGCAGTTCACTTCTTAGAATTTTTTCCAGTTGGACTTTGGAGAAGACATTTTTTCACATTTAAGCAATTTTCTTTTATTCCTATTTTCTTTACCATGTTAATTAGAAAAAACTGCTGAAGTTTATGAAATACCTTTTCAGGATTCAATGATAATATCATAGGTTTTGGTTTTTATTTTGTTAATGTATCAATTTATTTTGATAATTTCCTATTAATTAAACAATCTCTTCATTCATAGTATAATCCTTTATGAGTCATACTCCGTATTTCTTTTGACATAGCTAATTTTCAGATTGCTAACACTTTAATTTTTCAAAAATCTCTAGACATAAACGAGATTGCTATAGTCAAAAATGAGATTGAGCTAGTCTTTATAAGATTTAGCATTAAGGTTACGCTATTGTTTTCCTTAGAAAAATAGTTTAAATAGCATTGATATGATTGGTTCTTCAAAGGGTCAAAAGGATAGCGATGAGTACTTATCTGTGAGCTTTAATTTAAGTACCTTCCTTTTATTATGACATTTAATCCCCATAATGTTCCTTATAAGATGCCCAATTATCATCCTGTTCTCACAAATGAGGAAACTGGAAAGCAGAAAAATCAAAGACACTGTGTCCAAAGTCATGTAGCTAATAACGGAAAAGTAAGACCTAAACCTCAGACAAATTCCATAGCCTTACACTTAACCAATACCCCACTCTGTCTCAAACAGCCCATAATTGCCTTCCCAATTTCTTCTATGGAAAATGGTTTGAGTTTTCTATTTTGTTCATTTACCTATACATTGATTTATTACTTGATTAATTTATAAATATTAGTTAAATGCTGTAGTATGAAGTTCAGGTGTCAACTTGGCCAGGTGATGGTGTCCAGTTGTTCTGCGGCTGCGGACTTAAAGCATCAGCACATGAAATTCATCTGTGGCTGATTATATCTGTGGTCAGCTAAGGGGCGTGTCCTCCTCAATGAGTAAGGCATAAAAGGAGAAGTCAGAAGAGAGAGATGCAGCACAGCACAGCTCAGCAAGCTCAGCAGCCAGGCACACCTCAGCTCAGTACTCAGAGCTGGTTCAGACCCAGACCTTCCAAGATGCAGAAAATTTCCCTGGGGAAAGGCATTTGCACCCAGAAGCTGGGAGAAAGGGGCAGCAGATGTCACCGTGTGCCTTCCCATTTAACAGAGAAAGCCAGAGGAAAGCCAGATGCCTTTCCTCTGAAGAACTTTAATTTTGTAACTAAATAAATCCCCTTTCTAAGAGCCAGTCAATTTTGATATTTTGAATTCTGGAAGCATTAGCAAACTAAAACAAATGCCTACTGGAATTATACCAGTAAACTAAAGGGAGAAAGGCCCTGCTTTAACAAAGGTATGGAAAAAGAAAGTAAGCAAATATATATGTGAATAAAGATATGACACAGATGAGGGGGCTAGGAAATGCAGCAGTAGTGGAGGTTGCTATTTCACATAGGGTGGCCTGTGAAGCTGATGAGCTGATAGGCAGAGTTCTGAAAGCAGAACAAGGTACAAGTCTTCTAGAGAACTGGGTATGGTTACCAGAGGAATAGGCCAGGGACCCTTCAAATATCCTTCTGCTATCTTGATGTAATGGTTATAACATTCTCTTTCACCCTCCAATAAAAACTACATAGTCTATAACTAGGGTAAGTCTGCTCCTGACAGAAGCAAAGAAGCCTGAAGGGCAGTATGTTGTCTTTTAAGGAGTAGCAAATAGGACCAACTTGGCTGGAGCACAGTGATTTAGAGGGAAATATATTTCTCCTTGGGTTATTTTTTTATTATTTATATTTTAATAGGATAAGAATTTCCTTTTCCTCAAAATTCAACAATTCATACAACATTGGTTAGAATTTCTTTAAAAATGCTAATAGTAAAGCTTCATTCCCCTTTCAATAGGTTGGGTAAAAAAAAAAAATTCTTAAGACCAAGGGCCTGTTCATTCTTTCCTTATTTATTTAGTATATTTCCTTCTCATTTCTCCATTCTTCCCTCTGAGAATTTACATAATTTGCATATTAGGTTTCCTCCATTATTTCCATCTAATTCTATTTGGTTTTTCAGATATTTTTTTAAGGAGAACAGTTTCTTTAATTTAATATTCCAGGCACTGATTCAGTTTTCATGTGTTAATACAATCACTTTCCACTGTGTACAGAATGATTTGAGTCAGAAATAATGAATTTTTAATTTGCAACGTATTTTTATGCTTCAATTTAACTTTTTAAATATTCTTCTTTTTATGCAAATTGTCCCTGTCAAATCCAGTATTGTTTTTCTCTGAGTCACGGAGGCTATTGGGTTTGCTTCGTATTTCTCCAATCTCTTTGGTTGCTGAGCACTTCAACTGCCTTAATTGTACCTTCTGTCCTTTGGCTATTCATGCCCTTATTTGCATTTGGTAGTCGATGTGGTTTGGAGCATTTCTCTAGCAGCAGCATGACTGTGGGTAGGGAGATGGAAGAATAAATCACACCACTAAGGGATAGTGTTGTGCTCATTTGTCAGATCTTCAGAGACAGGTGAAGCCTTTCTGTTCCTAGATTTCTCCAATTACAAACCTTAGCATTTCTTCGCTCAAGCACAGGGATCAATCAATGTATTCCACTTACGCAGGCCCTCCAATGGCTCCTCTGGGCACTAAAAAGCCCTCTACAATTTTTCACTGGCCTGCCCCTTCAATTTCATTGTTTCCTACTTCCCACCTCTTTCCCAGACTATTCATATACCTGATGGGCGGAATTATTTCAGCATCTGTTATAAGCCATTTCTAAAATAGCTCCCATTGATCTCTGCCTCCTAGAATCCTGACCCTTATGTACTTCCCTCTTTTTAGTATAAGCTACACATAGTAACTCTCTTTACATGGATGCACTATGGCAAAAGTTGTGTGATCACTTCTTTATTTTAATTAATTAACTTTTTTTTATTAGAGAAGTTGTGGGTTTACAGAACATCATGCACAAAATACAAGATTCCCTTATACCGCCCTACTATTAGCACTGTGCATTGGTGTGGTACATTTGTTACAATTGATGATAGCACATTTTTATAATTATACTTAATAGCCCATGGTTTAACTTAGGGTTCACTTTTTGTGTGGTATTGTTCTGTAGATTTATTTTTAAATTTTTATTCTGTTGCCATATATATAATCCAACATTTTACCTTTTAATCACATTCAGATATATATTTCAGTGCTGTTAATTACATTTACAATGTTACACTACCATCACCACCATCCATTACCAAAACATTTCTATTATTCCAAATAGGAACCCTATATAATTCCCCTACCCTGCCCTGTCCCTGGTAACCTATAGCCTAGATTCTGACTCTCTGGGTTTGCTTATTCTAATTTTTTCAAATCAGTGATATTATACAACATTTGTCCTTTTGTATCTGGCTTATTTCACTCAACATATTATCTTCAAGGTTCATCCATGTCATTACATGTATAAGGACTTCATTCCTTTTATTGCTGAATAATATTCCATTGTGTATGTCTGTGTGTGTGTGTGTGTGTGTGTGTGTGTGTGTGTATCACATTTATTTACCCATTCACTGGCTGATGGATATTTGGATTCCTTCCTTCTTTTGGTAATTGTGAATAATGCCACTATGAACCTTGCTTTACAAAAATCTGTTTGAATCTCTGCTTTCAATTCCCTTGGGCATATATCAAGTAATGGGATCGCTGGAACATACGGTAGCTCTATACTTAGCTATCTGAGAAATCACAACACTGTCTTCCACAGTGGCTGAGCATTTTACATTGGCACTAGCACTGGATGAGTATTCTGGGAGTCACTTCGGAGATGAGACTAAAAAAACTGTGATTTTCATCTTGCTCACACTCTATTTTGGCCTGCCTGCTCTGATGAAGCAAGTAAATAAGTTATGAACAGTTTATGAAGAGTGGCAAGGAACTGAGGGTTGGCTCAGTCCAACAGCACCCAAGAAATTTGATCCTGCTATTAACCATATGAGTGAGCTTAGAAATGGATCCCTCCACAGTTGTGACTTCAGAGGGAACCGAAACCTTTGTGTTGCACTTCATCTCAGTCTTGTGAGAGAACCTTAGCTAGAGAATGCATCTAAGCCATGCCTGGATTCTTGACCACAGAAACTGAGATAATGTTGTTTTAAGCAACTAAGTTTTAGGGTCATCTGAAGCAACAGATAGGTAATATACCATCTGTTTTAGTTTCCTGGCTGCTAAAACAATCACCATGCAATGTACTGGTTAAACAATGGGAATTTATTGGCTTATGATTTTGAGGCTAGGAGAAGTCCAAAATCCAGGCATCATCAAGGAAATGCTTTCTCCTATAAGACCATGACATTCTAGGACTGGTTGCTGGAAAAGCTTGGTTCTGGCTTTTCTGTCACATGGTGGCCTCTCCTGGCTTCTCCTTTCTCTTCCAGGTTCTACTGACTTCCAGCTTTGGGCTGCTCCCCCGTCTTTCTCCTCTGAGCTCTTCTCTGTAAGTCCTCCAACAATACGATTAAAATGATTAAGGCCCACCCTGATTCAGTTAAGCCACACCTTAACCAAAGTAAGGGCATAAAAGGTCCTAATTACAAGAGTTCACACCCACAGGAATGGATTAATATTAATAACATGCTTTACTGGAATACATAGCTCCAAGCTATCATGCCATCTTTAGCTATCATATTTTATTTCCATGCTCTTTTGTATTTGAGCACCTATGCTCATGGTGGATGGAGTTTTCCCATTATGTCTTACTTCATCACATATTCATATATTTGTATTTTATGTTCTTTTTTACTACCACCGCTCTTGCAAACTTACAGAGACCCAATTACTTATTTTCTTCTCTGTGAATCATTCTCTGATCCATGTAGGTGAATTTGATTGCTTACATCTTATGTATACTTTTATTCTGTAGTTAATACAGATTGACAATCATTTTCTTTGGCCAAGATTGTGTCCTCCACACCTATGAGAGTGCATAGTACATTATAAATGAAAGATTGGATTTTCCTTGAACTACTTTAAACATCCCTTCTTCTTATAGCATTTCCTTTCTGTATTCCATTCACCCCATGCTGGGAAATTTCATTTGGTCACAAGTAAAACAGAGTTACTGAGAAATAACTACTCTTGCCTTTCTCAAACAATACTGCAGGGTGCTTTTGTTTAATTAGAGAAGTTGTGGGTTTACAAAACAATCACACATAAAATACAGGATTCTCATATACCACCCTATTACTAACACCTTCCATTTGTGTGGTACATTTGTTACAACTGATGAAAGCATATTTTTACAATTGCCCATTAAATATAGTCCATGGTTTAACTTCGAGTTCACTGCTTGTGCTGCGCAGGTTCATGGATTTTTTAAAAAGGTTTATTCTAGTACCATTTAAACTACTTAAATTTCCCTTTTAACCACAGTCAGATACACATTTCAGTGCTGTTGATTATGTTCACAATGTTGTGCTACCATCACCACCATCCATTACTAAAACATTTCCATTGTTCCAAACAGGGACTTCTATACATCTAAGCTTTAATTCCCTATGCCTTAACATTTATTTATGGCATCTAATATTTTGTTTTGAAAACCTTCATGCTGAATGTCATACTTTTCACTACATTTTCCTCAGAGCATCTCCACACCCCCAAAACTCTTATAAGAGCTCTTCTTCTCTTAATTACTTCAAAGAAATTTCTTTAAAGGCTGACTTCTCTGCTGCATAGCAGAATTAAAGATAACCTTTCATTCCTTCAAATTACCTTGTTTATTTAAACACAGGCAGCAAGTAAGTATAGAATGTAAGATGGAAAGAATGAATAAATACTTTGTATATACTTTGTATATACTTGGATATTTTTTCTTCAGTCTCCTGGAAGAATTAGATATCCAACATGCTTTTTCATTATAAAAGCAATTACTGAAAATTTTCCCTAGTTGTTATGCTTTCAAAAGTTTTACACTGTATATAAAGAAAAAGAATCAAAGACATTGGGATGCTATTTTTCTGACTTTACTGAACAAAGCTGTCTTTTTAAAATTTAAGTGCCCTTACTGCTAAGTTTTGCAATCATGTGTCATTGTATATGTACCAGTCATTTATCATTATAATAATATGTAACAACCAACCACACAACTTTAGAAGCCTAAATAATACTTTTATTTTGTTCTCATAAATCTGTTGGAAATTTTGCTAATCTGAACTATGCTTGATGGAGTTTACTCATGCATCTTTGACATTCTACAGGCTGGTCTTGCTATTCTCCATTGGGCTGTTTCACAAGGCTAGGCTTCAATTGGGTTCAGTGGGGCTGAGTCATGTCTACTCCACCTGTCTCTACAAGTCTTATCCTCTAGTGTGATAGCTTGGGCATGGGCTTGTTCTTATAGAAAAGGCAGAGGATCAAAGAATGGAAGTTAAAGTCACAAGGTCTCATAATGTGGCCATAACTTCCTCTTGGCAAAACACAAATCACCAGAGCAGCTGAGATTCAAGGGATAGGGGAAGATTTTGACTCTTCATGGAAGTAACTGGGAAGTTCCATTGCATGGACCATAAGTACAGAGGGGGGGAAGAATTACAATCATTTTTGACGATCAATCTATTATAATATGTCTGCTTTTGAAAGTTCTTAATATATAAAAGAATTATAAACTCATTTTTTAACCATTTATTTTCATTTTTATTCAATTTTTCCAAATGTAAAAAAAAAATAGTCAAAGATTCTTACACCAATAATCTCAAATGAGACCATGCAAATTAATTCCAAGTGTGCACAACAGTCATTTGTCCCACCTCGGTGTTGCTATTTTATATAGTGATGTAATCAACAGAAAACTGAATGGCATGTGCTTCATGGAAAATGTCACCTGTTTACAGAACTTGCAGGACAGTTTCTACACGCCATGTCTGCAAGCCTTAATTTACAATAACTGCTATTTTCTGGGGGTTTTTTTTGGGGGGGGGCTAGAGGCACATGGGACTGAACAATTTAGCTGCCCAATTTTATCCAACTATCACACAAAAAGCACAAATGACAGGCCCAATACTGCAAACTTTGGGGGGCTGAAATAGCAGATGTTATTATCCATGGTTAGGTTTAATTGTTTAGCTTGGAAATGTTGGCTTTTTCTCCTAGGAGAAATAAATTTCCTTAGGACCTTTCCTCTAATTTTGTTAGACTGGGTTCCAGAAAAATACCCCACAAATTTAAAGTGTGATAACTGTAACATATTCTGTTGCATTATACAATAGAAGACCTTGGAACATGGCTAGTTGCATAGACCAAAAAGATGATTGTTTGCTAAATGGCACTGAAGAAAATCCTGACCAAAGTGGCACTACTTAGTTCAAATGCTTCACCCAAAGAAAATTATACAATAATATTTATAAGTTAACTTTTTAAGAGATGGTTGATATCAATGTTGTACATGTTTTACATGTCAAATACATAGTTCAAGAGTTTATAAAATAAGATAATGCATTAACACCTCTAAGAACTTCATATACAAGATAGATCTCCCTTAAATACTTGTGACAGCATTTCAAGTGGAAGCAGTCATATGTACAAAAACAATCCAGTTTCTCTGCTGTGTTAAGTATATAATTTAAGGAACTTTAAGAGATTACTGAAAAAAAAGCCTATCCCATTGAAGATTGATGCAAAGTGTCAACTGTAGAATTTTAAATGTTTTCTTTTTACAAAACATCCAGAATACATAGCCTCTGTACAAAGAAAAATATAAAATTCTGGATGATTATATTTTATCACACTACATAATTTAGAATGAAACTGTATCATTAGTTATTTTCTACTTTACTCATTCTCTTGAAAGCATTAATTTGTGAACTAAAGTTTATAGTTAGCTCAACTGCATTTATGGCACAAGATTGTATCTCAAAATGTAGCACCAACTTTCTTTAAGTGTAACCATACTCTATTTTTTTAGCAGCAACTTTTAAAGGTTAACAATTTTTGGAACAAATTGTTCTAACTCTGATTTATACTCACTAGGAACATTTTTATAAAAGGCTTAAGTCTACATAGAATGACCTTTCACTCTTCCCCATCCCACATCTTAAAGCTCTATTCCTCCCATTTGATTCTGACCTTGTGGGAGAAGTACAAGAATTTCAGAAAAGATATCTAATGTGCTTTAGATGGAATTCTTGACTTTGAATGATAAACTCATTTTTAAAATGTATAATTGATTAAGTTTTAAACAAGGTTTAACTCTCTGGAAAACATTTTGTTTATTCTTGTGGTAACTCTTATTAGATATATGATCTGCAAATATTTTCTCCTATTTTGTGGATTGTCCTTTCACTTTCTTGATAGTGTCCTTTGATATATAAACATTTTTAGTTTCAATAAAGTCCTACTTACCTATTTTTCTTTTGTTGCCTGTGCTTTTGGTGTAACATTGAAAAAAGTTATGAAGATTTGCCCCATCTTTTCTTCTAAGTTTCATAGTTTTAGGTCTTAAATTTGTGTCTTTGATCCATTTTGAGTTATGTTTTTGCTATGGGGTAATGTAATTGTACAAGTTCTTTCTTTTGTATGTGGATATCCAGTTTTCCCAGTACCATTTATTAAAGTAATTATTATTTATCCATGGAATGGTCTTTATACCCTTGTATAAAATCAATTAGTCATAGATGTGAGGGTTTATTTCCAGACTTTCAATTCTATTCCATTGATTTATAGTTATATCCTTATTCCCAAATCACACTGTTTTGATAATTGTAGCTTTGAAATCAAGACATTTTTAAATCAAGAAAGATGAGTCCTCCAACTTTGTCCTTTCTTTTAAAGATTATTTTGGCTATTCCAAGATCATCAGTTTTTGTTTCATTAATTTATAGGTAGGGAGCAAATCTTTAGAGGAATTTTAGTTGCTCAAAGATTCCTAAGATGATATTTTTAAAAAAATTGTGATTCCATCAAGAAGAGCAAAAGTAGAAATTTTAAAAACATAACTTTTCACCTTGACTCACAAAAAAGTGGAAAGTAATGGCATAAAGATATTATTCAGAGTGTTCTGATAGTGGTGTTTCCCTTACCCATAAACAGTGCTAATTAGGCATAATTAGCTCCTAGAATATTCTGCCTCAACAAAAAGTAAATCTATAGAAGTTGAATTTGATGACTCATGTGGAAAAGGAACATCTCAAATAAACAATCCTTGGTACCATCTAGTTCCAAACAGATTGTCCAGTGACTGATCATTTTGTTTGGGCTCTGGAAAAACCATATTATACACTTAACAAAATTTGGCAATAATCTCTTAATGCTTTGAGACTTATTATATGCCAGGCAATGTTACACATGGTCTACTTGCATTAATCTTCAAACCTTTTATGAGGTAGGGAGATTATCCATATTTCGTAGTTAGACTAACTGAGGACAAAGAAGTTAGGAGACCTGCCAAAGGTCATACAACTAGCAGGTGGTGGAACCAGGGTATAAACTCAGGTAATCTGACTGCTGAGTTCCAGAACTCAAACTTTCAATTTTATGACAGTTCGTCTGCTGGTAGCTCAGCAAACTTCTCTACATTTTCTATATCATAAAGACTGGAAACTTTGACATTTCTTTTGTTCAAGGTTAGATTCTACCAATGAAAGATAGTTATATGATATTTGGAAGGTGGAAGAAGCAGAAGCAATATTTTGAGCTTCAGTAGACATACATGGGTATAATCTCCAGACACTTTTTCTAAGTCATAGGTTTAAGTGTTTCAGTCAGCTGGGATTGTTGGTTCCACACATTCCTGATTTTGTAAAACCTGATAGAAAATCTTCAAGCAAGAAGCTGTTTTACTGATCTTTTACCCTCCAGTAATTTTGATGCTCCTGTGAGCTTCTAAATCTCTGTATGGAATGACCTTCTGCTATTGAAAATCTCTTCCTGAAAGAGCCCTAATTGATTGTGTTTGATACATATTTGATTCAAGGAAATAGAACCTCAAAATAGTAATCTGGGATCAGTTATTTCAGTTATATTAAAAGCACTGATGACTTCATCACCAGTGGACAGTGGAATGTAATTCATGGCATGCAACAAAATATGGCAAATTGTCACAAGTGCTTGAATATAATAAAGCGCTTATTGAAGGTTAGGGAGACTGAGCACCTACTGTGATAGACCTTTATGGTGGGAATGATGGTTACAAGGACTTGGGGGGACTGGGTTATGACCTCACTGTAAGAATTATTCCCAAATAATGACAAGTTCAGAGACTTAAATTCACCACTTGAAGTGTGAACAGAGAAGAAAACAGATGTTATTACTGCTCCAAAGAAGCCCAACTTAAGGTAACATAGCCAATATTGTATACAAAAAAAAAACCAGACACGTTGGATCCTGTAATTTGTTTGAATTATGATACAAATGGAAATCACGACCTCATCATTTCCCTTACGTGAAAATTAAGGAACTTAATTAGGAAGGAATGGGGCTCTGAAAATTGAAATTGCAGCAATTGTACAGATTTATAAGGCTCAGTACTATAATCTAAGATTCTCTTGACAGCTGAAGCAACTCATATTACCCTATCTGAAGGGATAATTGCTCAAAAATGTAGCTGAGTCAGTTTCTACTGCAAAATTTCCTCAAGTCTGTCTCTACCAGCTGCCATTTCCTCTTGAATAAAAGTAATTAGACACTGGCATATCTATCCCCAAGTGAAATAGGACAAAGAAAGACCTGAGAGCTTTTGACAGTTATCACATCAGAAGTTTATAGAATAGGTACACAAATATATTTTGAAGATGTAAGATATTATAAGATATTAGAGGAGAAGAATTGAAATAATATATACAAAATAATTTTCAAAGATTTTGAATTTGGTGTGTTAGTTTGAACAGCCAGAAATAAACCATTTGCTTAAGTAGTTAAACTCAATGGCTTACATTAAATGAAATGAAATTCTTCAACGAATTTTTTATAATGAGGAAGGAATCTACCCTCTTCATTATATCCCCATGAAGTTCCAGTGGAATTTCCATTTAGCAATCATTGAGAAATACCTTGATAAGAGAAGTACAACTATCCTCAGAAAGCTTTGTAGTATGGGCACATTCTCAAAGTATGGGATAATGTTGTTATTTCGAGCTATGTACCCCAGAAAAATATGTCTGTAAATGTAATCCATTCTTGTGTGTGTGACCCCTTTGTAAGTAGGAACTTTTGATGAGGTTACTTCAGTTATAGTGTGATTCAACTCAATCAAATCTACTAACTTGATGAAACTATGATGATCAAACATGGTAAGCATAAATTAGCTAATATATTAGATGCCTTGATAAGACTCATGTGCACCAGAGGATAGGAGAAAATCTCCACAAGAAATCAGGAGCATGCCACATTAATGAAGTTCCTAGGAGGATAATGGTCTGCACTGACATTTGGGCATTGTGACCACAGATATCCTGTTGACAGACAGGGATTCAGAATGTAAATTCTGGCAATCCTAGACTGTGAATAAGAGTCAATCTCTAAGGTTTTAGAGTGAATCCATATTCTCTTATAAAAAAATTAATTTCCTTTTCAAATTCAGTTTCTGACTTGCAACCATGCTTAAGTTGAGATGGAAATGCTGACAATGGGGCAACAAATGGCCATGTGAACTAATTTGTCCATTATACACTGGATATGTTTTGATTTCCCAACTTTATAATGGAACTGGTATTTATGTTATTAGATGTCAGTCTTAAAGGTAGAAGTAAGTTATATGAACAAGGAGCTTGTATGCCTGTCAGACCTACTCCAGCTGTATTACACCTCTCCTTCCGTCCACACTTAAGGCTTGCTTTTGGAGAATTCCTTGTGACAAGGTAAATGGTTCCACAGGATGTGATAACAATGAACAGAAGATAGATACAGCACTCAGTGGTGGTCTTGAGCGGTAGCAGGAAAAGGAATTCTTTTGGGCACATAGTACTTGATAAACAGATCTGGTAGTTCAATTTGCCTGGATATTCCAGAGATATAGCTACACGCTTGTTGATGGGAAATGGCTAGTGGATCAGTATGAGAAGATTGGTGACATGGAATCTGGGAGAAAAAGTGTAAAATGAAACAACTAAAATGAATACCGACTGTGAGATTATGTCTCATGAATATCCACAAAAGAGAGGCTCTCAATATTTAGGTATATAATATGACATCCCAAGTAATTAGTCAATCTTTTTCCCAAGTTAACTTGTGCTTATAATGGGTTTATCAAGAAAGTATCTAAGGTAGGAAGAATGGAGATTATTTATGTGTTCAATAACACGAGTTCTCCTTCATCAAGGCTGATCTGTCTAACCATCACAGTAAGGTTTGTTCCTTAGATAAATAGACCATTACTATGGATACAGATTTGCCTTTCTTTCTTGAAAAGTTTTTTTGCTACCTCTGCACCTAGAGAATAATTGAATGCCATGTTCATGTTCATATTTTTCATATTTGCTTCTGATCAAGAACCATTTATAAGAGAAGAAGTAAAGCAATCATGTGATGCCCATTAGATTCACTGGTCTTTCAAAGGAATCAATTACTTAGAGAAAGCAGGCTTTATATAACACTAGGCTGGTTCTTTGGGAAACAACATCTCTCAGAATGAGGCAGCTCTTACAAATTGTTCAAGATTCTATGAAATAGAAACATTATATGCTGTTTCTTCATAGCAAAATTCATAGGCCCAGATATCAAAGGGTAAAATAATAGTGGCTTCTTTCTCTAGTTCCCATAAAAACCTAATTGCAAAACTTTTCCATTAAGCCCTAAATATTTAGGCTCTTCTGTTTTAGAAGTTTGAGTTCCTAAGAAAAGGAATAATGTGTTCTTACTAGGGAACAAAAAGATGGCTGCATTGAATATGCATTTGAAATTCCACCTACCTATTTTTGGTTCCTAATATCATTGAACCAACAGGAAAATAACTTTACTGTGCCAGTTGAAGAAATTTATCCAAATATCTAGCGGAAGTAGGGGTACTGCTACAGATAATAGGGGCATGTCTAGAACCTAGGAAACTTTCTCAATAATCAGTGTCCAGTAGAAAAACTGAAAGAAATATTTAGCAATCCAAAACAAGATAAGAAAAATGAAGGATAAAGGGATTTTTTTTCTATACTTGATAAAGGGCATCTATACAAAACAGATATCTAATATCATATTCAATAGTAAAAAGGTGTGCCAGTTTGAAGCTATTACATACACCAGAAAATCCATGTCCTTTAATCCTCATTCAATATTGTGGGTGGAAGCTTTTTGATTGTTTCCACAGAGATGTGACACACCCAATTATGGGAGGTAACTTTTGATCAGACGGTTTCCATGGAGATGTGTCTCCACCCATTCAAGACGGGGTTGCTTACTGGAGCCCTTTAAGAAGGAATCATTTTGGAAAAAGCTTTAGAGCAACCAGAACCAACAGAGTCCACACAGCCAGAGACCTCTGGAGATGAAGAAGGAAAACACCTTCAAAGGAGCCTCATGAAATAAGAAGCTGGTAAAGAAAGCTAGCAGATGTTGCCATGTGCACCACCACCCCCAGCTGAGAGAGAAACCCTGAACTTCATCGACCTTTCTTGAGTGAAGGTAACCTCTTGTTGGTACCTTAATTTGGACGTTTTCACAGCCTTAGAAGTATAAACATCCCCCTTTTTAAAAGCCATTCCATTTCTAGTATATTGCATCCTGGTAGTTCTTACAAACTAAAACAAAATGCTAAACACTTTTGCCTCTAGATCATAAGTACGACAAAGATGTCTGTTCTCACAGCTTTAATCCACTATTGTACTGGAGGTATAGTGACTGCAATAAGGCAAAACAAATATTAAAAGCATAGAGATCAGAAAGGAAGAGCTAAAATTGCCTTCATTTGCAAAAACATGACTGTATACATACACAATCTTAAGGAATATACCTAAAAGCCATAAAAAACAATAATATAGCAAGGTGTTTGTTAAGTTAGTAGGTCAATTTATCACTTCAGTTTATGTCTATATACTGGCTGTGACCAAGTAGAAAATAAAAATTTTAAAACAGTCTGATTTTAAAAGAATCCAAAAGTGAAACACATAGGAATACACTTAACAAAAGATATACAATGAAAAAGACAAAATTTGCTGATGGAAATCAAAGTACACATTCCCTATAGATCTACCAGTACTATTTTTTTTTCAGTATTTTTGCACCTCTTCTTTCCAGAGGAAATTTTAGTATAACATTAGGCTTTCTATTCTCTTCTCTCTTCCATGTTGTTTTTCACCATGGGTTGGGGCAAGAGCTTGAGAAAATGTGTACTGGGAACCATTGCTGTTTTCTTCTTACAAATGATTTAAAGTTTGTGGTAGCCTGCCTTCAGGTTAATATTGATGGCATGGGATTTGTGTGCCTTTATTTGTTCTTATTGGTTTGGATAATAACCTAGATATCATTTAGAAATAAACAGACCCTTCTAAAGGGCAAAATGTGTTTTAACCTAGAGTTAAATTCTATATTCTATGCGTAGAAATAACAATATAGATGGCATAGTTTTGGAATAAAAAGAATAAAAATCTGTCATTATATTCCAGATTACTTCAGCACACTTCTGCATTTTACTTGGAAATGCGTCCACCTACAACTTAACTTACGGTCATGATACTAGTCACTAAACTAATAATACTGAATAATTTTTTCTGCAGCTACTGCATTCACACTTGGTGTTTTGGTTTGCTAAAGCTGTAATATACCAGAAATAGGATAGCTTTCACAGTGGGGATTTATTAGCTTACAAATCACAGTTCTGAGGCTGTGAAAATATCCAAGTTAAGACAGCAATAGTATGAAGAAAGGCTGTCAACCTCTATAGCACCTCTGTCACACCATGTCTGCTGGTCTTCTCTTCCCGGTTTCCTTGCTTTCAGCTTCTGACTTCAATGGCTTGTTTGAAGTTTCTGTGGGGTGTCTTCGTCTCTCAGCTTCTCTGTGGTCTCTTTGAGCTCTTTCAGCTTTTTCTGTCATTTATCCTCTCATAAAGGACTTCAGTAAAAGGATTAAGACCTACCTTGAATGGGGTGAATTACATCTCAATTGAAAAAAACCTAACTAAAGTTGTTACCTACAACAGGTTTTTACACACAGGAATGGAGTAAATGAACACAGCCTCTTCTGGGGTACATAACACATTCAAACCACCACATTTAGTCAGCTTTGTCTGATGAACTATCCATTTATATTAAAATTAATAGATTTTTTCCATGTATATAAAGGTGTCTTGTACAGATGTTTAAGGGAAACTCACCATAGTAGAGGTTTCCCAATTAAGTAGGTAATAATATCTGTATATATTATAATATATATTATATATTATAATACTATAATATTATAACTATCGTGTTTATAAACAAATTATTCTCCATGTAATGGCTCAAAAATATGATGACTTTCTTTTTCCAGCTTATTGGTATTTTGTTTGCATTGATATAAAACCTGTTCAGTAAATAATGTGTGATCATATTGAGATTCTTAAGTGAATCCACTTCACCTGAAAGGTTAGCAGTCTGTCTCTACCTAAACATCTAAAGCAGATATTTGAAATTGTTGGTATGAATATAATTATAGTGATTTGAAGCTCTGTGTACCCCAGAAAAATATCCCTAAACTTAATCCATTCCTGTGAGTGTGACCCAGTTATAAATAGGACCTTTTGGTGATAAGGTGTGGCCCATCCCAATCAGGATGGGTCTTAATCCTAACACTGGAGTCCCTTATAAGCAGAATGAAATTCAGAAAAGAAAAAGTCACAAAAGGAGCAGCTAGAAGCTGAACATAAACAGAGCCCAGAAGAGAAGTGACAGACTAGGCGATCCTGCAATATGCCTTGCCACGTGACAAGCTAACAACCAAGGATAGCTGGCAGCCAGCCACAGAACACCACAGTCTTTGGGAAGAAAGCATCACCTTGATGATGACTGGATTTGGATGTTCCCTTAGCCAGAAAACTTTGAGCAAATAAATGCCCATTGTTTAAGGCAAACCATTGCAGGGTATTTGCTTAAACAGCCCAGAAAACTAAAACAATGATCTTATAAAACCTACGAGATCATTGCTCTTAGACAGCACAGAAAGGCTGTGGGTGCTTACCTCCATACCCAGGCTACACCTACCCCAGCCCATACAGTCATGCAACCCACCCCCACCCACCCCTGACCCCTGTGCCAGTTTACAAAACTTTATTGCCTTCCAAAATCAGCACATTCACATGACCCCAGTCATGCATCCCAGCTCTATGCAAGCACTCACCTGTGCAGCCAGGCCACAGCTGCCCCAAGCCCATGCAGATGGAACTCTAACCTGCTGCTTTGAGCTCTTGGCATGCACAAAATTGGCCATGCACCCTAGATCAGTGTACACCAGGGCCCTGACCCCAGGCTCATGCACCCACACAGCCACATCCTTTCCACCACTGGGTGCCCACACTCACAGACACCAGAGTAGCATCCCCAAACTATGCTTTACCTGTGCTGCAATGCATCACTACATTGTGTCCAAACCTGTGCCCTGCATCCTGCTCCACACCCATCCTGCAAATACAAGGTTTCATACTAATGAAGGAAATCAACTTCCAAAGTAAACCAATCCAGATGTTTTTCATGCTGCAAAGACAGCAGAAGATCACTAAGAAGATCATGTTGCAGACAGATATAGCCCAGCCTAATGATCAAATTAAAACACCAGAGGAGACACAGACATTAGAACTACTAATCAAAGATGTTCATATAACACTGCTAAATAAAATAATGGGATGGCTAATGACATAAAGGAAATCAAGAAGACACTAGAAGAGCATAAAAAGGAATTTGAAATAATAAACTGAAAAACTGAAGATATCACAGAGATTAAAGATGTTATAGACCAAATAAAAAGCATAGTAGAGACACACAACAGCAGATTTGAAGAGGCAGAAGAAAGAATAAGCAAACTAGAGGACAGGACAACTGACTTTGAAAAGTCAAAACAGCAAATAGCAAAAAAAAGATGGAAAATTTTGAATTGGATCTCAGAGAAATGATGGACAAAACAAAATGCACAAATATAATAATCATTGGTGCCCCAGAAGAAGAAAAGAAGAGTAAAGGGCTAGTAAGATTAGTTGAGGATATAATGAGGGATAACTTCCTGATCCTCATAAAGGACATAAATACACAAGTCAAAGAAGCTCAGTGATCTCCAGATAGAATAAATCAAAATAGGCCTTCCAAAGACATATGCTAATCAACCTGTAAAATGTTGAAAAGAAGCAGAAAATCTTGAAAGTGGCAAGAGAAAAACAATCTACTACATACAAGGGTAACCACATAAGACTGAGTTCAGACTACTCAACTGGCACTATGGAGGCGAGAAGGCAGTGGCATGATATATTTAAGATGTTAAAAAAGAAAGACTTCCAGCCAAGAATTCTGTACCCTGCCAAACTGTCCTTCAAAACTGAGGGAGTGATTAAAATTTCACAGATAAATAAATCCTGAAAGAATTTGTCAACAAGAGAGCAGCCCAATAAGAAATACTAAAGGGAAGTCAGCCAGTTGAAAAAAAAAAAAAGGCAGGAGAGATGTGTCTGGAGGAGGACACAGAGTTGAAGAGAACCAGTAAGGGTAACTTTAAGGATAAAAAGAGAAAGAGGGAAAAGAATATACAGATCTGACAAATAAAATAAAAAATATAAGATGGTGGATTCAAGAAACACTTTTCAATAATAACTTTAAATGTTAATGGACTGAACTTACCAATTAAAAGATAAAGATTGACAGAATGGACTAAGAGATATAATACAGCTATCTGTTGCTTACAAGAGACTCATCTTAGATATAAGGATACAACCAAGTAGATTGAAAGTGAAAGGATGAAAAAAGATGCTTCATGCAAGTTATAACCAAAAGAAAGCAGGATTGGCTATACTAATATGGGACAAAATAGACATTAAATGTAAAGACATCATAAGTGACAAAGAAGGACACTATATATTAATAAAAAGGACAATACACCAAGAAGAAATAACAATCATAATTATTTATCCTCCCAATTATGGAACATCTTGGAGTATGTTCCATGAGACAGATATATAGTAGGAGATTTCAATACACCATTCTCCTGTATAGATAGATAGAATAACCAGGCAGAAGATTAACAAGGAAATGGAGAAGTTAAACAACTTGATAAGTGAATTAGACCTAACAAGCATATATAGGTCATTACACCCAAAACACCAGGCTATATATTCTACTCTAGTACTCATGGAATATTCTCCAGGATAGAGCAGATGCTGGGGCACAAAAAAGGTCTTTATAAATTTTAAAACCTTGATGTTATTCAAAGCACTTTCTCTTGATCACAATGGAATGAAGCTGGATATCAATAACTACCAAAGAGCAGGAACTTTCACAAAATATGGAGATTAAGTAAATACTCTTAAACCAGTAGATCAAAGAAGAAATTGCTAGAGAAATCAGTAGCTATCTGGAAATGAGTGAAAATGAGAATATAGCATATCAGAACTTACAGGATGTTACAAAGGCTGTGCTAAAATGGAAATCTATTGTCTTAAATACCTATATTAAAAAATAAGAGGTCAGTGCAATGGTGGTTCAGTGGCAGAATTCTCACCTACCATGCCAGAGACTCAGGTTCAATTCCTGATGGTTGCCCATACAAACACACACACACACACACACACACACATATCTACAAACATATATATATCAAAGAGCAAAAATCAAGTACTTAACTGCTCATCTGGAGGAACTTGAGAAAGAACTAACCTCAAGGCAAATATAACAGAAATAAAAAAGATTAAAGAAGAGTGAAAAGAATGGGAGAATAAAAGAACAATAGAAAGAATCAACAAAACCAAAAGCTGGTTGATAAGTGAATTAGACCTAATTCATAAAATTGCCCATAAAATTGATGGGCAACTAGCAAGACAGACAAAGAAAAAGAGAGAGAGAATGCAAATAAAATTAGGAATGAGAAGTGGTGTACTACCACAGACCCTGAAGAAATAAATTCATACTATGAACAACTATATGCCAACAAAGTAGACAAGTTAGATGAAATGAACAAATTCTTAGAAACACACAAACGAGCTACACTGACTCAGGAAGAAATAGAAGTTATCAACAAACCAATCACAAGTAAAGAGATTCAATCAGTCATCAAAAATCTTTCCACAAAGAAAAGCCCAAGGCCAGAGGGGTTCTCACAGGAGAATTTTATCAAACATTCCAAAGATAACTAACACCCACCCTGCTCAAAATTCTCCAGAAAATTGAGGAAAAAACCTAACTCATTTTTTGAAGCCAATATCATTTTAATACCAAAACTGGATAAAGATGCTGTAAGAAAGGAAAACTACAGACCAATCTCCCTAATGAACATAGATGCAAATACTCTCAACAAATACTAGCAACTCGAATTCAATAACATGTTAAAAGAATTATACACTACGACCAAGTGGGGTTTATACCAAGCATGCAAGGATGGTTCAACTCAAGGAAATCAACTAATGTAATACAGCACATTAAAAAATTGAAAGGGAGAAATCACATAATCATTTCGACTGATGCTGAAAAAGCATTCAACAAAATTCAACATCCTTTTCTGATAAAACGGTTCAAAAGATAGGAATCAAAGGTAACTTCTTCAGTATGATAAATGACATGCATGAAAAACCAATAATCAGCATCACATTCAGTGGAGAGAGACTGAAAGCTTTCCAGTTAAGATCAGGAATGAGAAAAGATGCCCACTGTCACTACTATTATTCAACATTGTGTGAGAAGTTCTAGCTAGAGCAACCATGCAGGACAAAGAAATAAAGGCATCCAAATTGGAAAGGAAAAGGTGAAACTTCCATTATTCATAGATGACATGATGCTATACATGGAAAATCCTGAGGGAAACTACAACGAAGCTACTTGAGCTAATAAACAAATTCAGCAAGGTGGTGGTATACAAAATTAATTTGCAAAAATCAATAATGTTTCTATACACAAGCAATAACCTAACTGAGGAGTCGGTTTAGGAAAAAATCTCATTCAGAATAGCAACTAAAAGAATCAAGTGCTTAGGAATAAACTTAACTAAGGATGTAAGGGACTTGTACAGAGAAAACTACATCATATTTGCTAAAGGGAATCAAAGAAGATCTAAATAGGTGGAAAGACATTCCTTGTTCATGGATAGGAAGGTTAAATGTAGTTAAGATGTCAATTCCACCCAAACTGATCCAAAGATTCAATGCAGTACCAATCAAAATTGCAGTAACCTACTTTGAAGAATTGGAAAAGCTATTTACCAAATTCATCTGGAAGGGAAAGAGACACCAAATAGCTAAGGGTATCCTAAAAAAAAAAAAAAAAAAGGACAAAGTGGGAGAATTAACACTTCCTGACATTATAAAGCCATAATGGTTAAAATAGTATGGTACTGCACAATGATAGAAGTATTTTATGATGGAATCGAATCAAGAGCACAGAAATAAGCCACCAAATCTATGGTCAACTGATTTTTGACAAGGCCCACAAAATCCATTGAACTGGAATAAAATAGCCTTTTCAATAAATGAGCATGGGAGAACTGGATATCAGTAGCCAAAAGAAAGAAAGAGAACACTTACCTTACACCTTATATAAAAATTAACTCAAAGTGGATCAAATACCTAAATATAAGAACCAGTAACACAAAGCTTCTAGAAGAAAATGTAGGGAAACATCTTCAAGACCTAATAACAGGAGATAGCTTCCTAAACTTTACACCTAAAGCACAAGCAACAAAAGAAAAAACAGATAAATGGGAACTCCTCAAAATCAAATGCTTCTGCACCTCAAAAGACTTTGTCAAAAAGGTGAAGAGGACGCCAACCCAATGGGAGAAAATATTTGGAAATCACACATCAGACAAAGGACTGATATCCTGTATACATAAAGAAATCATACAACTCAACAACAAAAGAACAAGCAACTTAAGTATAAAATGGGCTAAAGATATGAAGAGGCATTTTTCTGAAGAGCAAATACACAAGGCTCAAAAGCACATAGAGAGATGTTCATTCTCATTACCTATAAGGAAAATGCAGATCAAGAATATAATGAGATACCATCTCACACCTATAAGAATGGCTGCTATTAAACAAATAGGAAATTATAAATGTTAGAGAGGACATGGAGAAATTGCAACACTTACGCACTGCTGGTGGGAATATACAATGGTACAGCGACTATGGAAGAAAGTTTAGCGGTTCCTCAAGAAACTAAATATCAAGTTGCCTTATAGACCAGCAATAGCACTACTTGGTATATACCGAGAAGAACTGAAAGCAGTGGCACAGACATTTGCACCCCAATATTCACAGCAGTCTTATTAAAAATTGCCAAAAGATGGAAACAATCCAAATGCCTATTAACAGATGAGCAGATTAACAAAATGTGGTATATATGTACGATGAAATTTTAGGCAGCAGTAAGACAAAATGATGTCCTGAAGCACATGCCAAGATGGATGAGCCTTGAGGACATAATGCTGAGTGAAATAAGGCAGACACAAAAGGACAGATACTGAATGACTCCACTTTTATGACCATGGTAAAGGTAAAATCAGAGGCTTATAATACAAAATATAGGGGACTTAGAGATACATAGAAGCTAGAGATAGGTGAGTGGTTAGCAATGAGACTGAACACAAATGTAAGGGAATAGATTGAAGTGAAGGTGGTTCTCTAATGGGTCTATAAGTAATATTACCATATTGAAGGTGAACATGACTGAAAGTTTGTATAGGGTTTGTATAGACCTATGTTTCCAACTGATTACAACTAGAAATATAAATAAATTCTTGCAAGAGCCTCTTCAAAGGCATGATTCATGAGCAAAGAGTGTTTAAGTCCAGGGTAAAGGGGAAAACTGCTATTGCATGCTACGGGTTATGTTGAACAGGAAAACGTCAGCAGTATCACAGCAACAGCACAGGTAAATAATGGCAGCCGGGGTGTGTGTGTGGGGTAGGAGACAAAAGTTAAGGAAAGATTGAGATATCCTATTTGGTGAGGGTGTGTTTATTGGTTATCTTTCTCTTGGGAGCAATGAAATTATCTAAAATTGAGAGCATTGCTGGACTGTGGACTTTGGGCATTATATAAGATACCTAATGAATGTAGGTGGTTGAAGGATGCACCAACCAAGAAATAGATTGGCAAATGATGGTGTATACACATGAACAAATGTTGTGCTGCTACAAAAAGGAACAGCATATGTTTCTGTGATAATAGCAGGAAACTTCAACATATCACTCTCTTCAACAGACAGAATAATTAGAGGATCAATAAGAAAACAGAGAACCTAAATAAGATAAATGAATGCAATTTAACAGATATATATATTGCTGTACTTAAAAACAACAGGATATGCATTCTTTCAAGTGCTCATGGAACACTCTCCATTCACACTTAGCATCTAAAAAAATCAAATATCTAGGAATAAACCAAAGATGTAAAGGACCTATAGAAAACTACAAAACATTGCTAAAGTCACAGAAAGCCTAAATATGTGAAAAGATATTCTGTGTTCATGGATAGGGAGGCAAAATATCAACAAGATGTCAAATATACCCAAATTCATCTCCATAGTCAATGCAATACCAATAAAAACTCCACCAACTTATTTTGCAGAAATAGAAAATTTACTTATCAAATTTACTCAGAAGGGAAAGGGGCCTTGAATAGCCAAAAACATCCTGAAAAAGGAGAATGAAGTGGGAGTACTTACACTTCCTGACTTTAAAGCTTATTAAAAAGACCACAGTGGTCAAAACAACATAGTACTGGCTTAAAGGTAGACATATGTGTCAATAGAATCAACTTGAAAATTCAGCTATAGTCCGAGGTTGATTGATTTTTGTCAAGGCCCTGAAATCCACTGCACTGGGTCAGAACAGTCTCTTCAATAAATGGTGCTGGGAGAACTGGATATCCATATCCAAAGGAATGAAAGAGAACCCCCACTTTACACCCAATACAAAAACTAACTCAAAGCAGATCAAAGTCCTAAGTATAAGAGGTAGTACCATAAAACTTCTAGTAGAAAATATAGGGAGACATCTTCAAGACCAAGTTATAGGAGGTAGTTACTTGGACCTTACACCCAAAGCACAAGCAATAAAAGAAAAAAATGGGTAAATGGGAACTCCTTGAGAGTGATTAATTCTGTGTTTCAAAGGACTTTGTCAAAAGCATGAAAGAGGGCCAGCTTAATGGGAGAAAATATTTGGTAACCACATTTTATTTTATTTTTTGCATGTGCAGGCACCATGAATCGAACCTGCATCTCCCGCATGATAGGCAAGAACTCTGCCACTGAGCCACCATTGCACCTCTGCATAGCCACACATTTGATAAGGGTTTGATATCCAGTAAATAGAAAGAAATTCTACAACTGCACAATAAAAGGACAGACAACCCAACCATAAAATGGACAAAAGACATCAAGAGAAATTCAAAGAGGAAATACAAATGGCTAAAAAAGCACATTAAAAGATGTTCATCTTCATTAGCCATTAGAGAACTGCAAATCAAAACCACAATGAAATATTATCTCACAGCTATAAAAATGGCCATTATTAAACAAACAGGAAACTACAAGTGTTGGAGAGGAGGTGGAGAAATTGGAACACTTACTTCCTACTGGTCAAAATGTTAAATTGTACACCACTCCACAAAATTGTACACCAAACCACCAATTTGGTGGTTCCTCAGAAAACTAAATATTGAGTTATCCTATAACTTGGTAATTCTATCTAGAAGACCTGAAATCAGCGACATAACCAGACATTAACACATTGATGTTCATAGTAGCATTATTATTTCCATTATAAAATGGAAACAATCTAAGTGTCCATCAACTGAAATGAATGGATAAGCAAAATGTGGTATATAAGTTTGATGGAATATTATTCAGCAGTAAGAAGGAATGAGGTCCTGAAGCATGTCACAATGTGGATGAACCTTGAGGACATAGGGCTGAGTATACTAAGTCATACATAAAAGGAGAGATACTGTTTGTGATTTCACTAATATGATCTTCCTAGTATATATAAACTCATAGTCATAAAAAGTAGAATATGAGGGGGATTAGGGGTTTGGGTGTTTGAGATCTGTTTTATGTTATTTTTCCTTTTGGAGCAAAGAAAATGCTCTAAAATTGAGTGCAATGATGATTGCACAACTTGGTGATGATATTGTGAGACATTTATTGTATACCTTGGATCATATATATGGTATGTGAATGTATCTCAGGAACATTTGAAGTTAAAAAATAAGTTTTAAAAAGGGTTTTGAACTATTGTCCTGATTTGTTAGCTTCTGGAATGCAATACACCAGAAATGGAATGGCTTTTTAAAAAGAGGATTTAATAAGTTACTATTTACAGTTCTAAGGCTGTGAAATTGCTCCAATTAAAACAAGTTTATAGAAATGTCCAATCTAAGGCATCCAGGGAAAGAAATCTTCGTTCAAGCAGGGCAATGACACTCAGCATTTCTCTCTCAACTGGAAGGGCACATGGCAAACATGGCAGCATCTGCTAGCTTTCTCTCCAGGCCTCTTGCTTCATGAAGCTCCCTGGGAGGCATTTTCCTTCTTCATGTCCAAAGGTCATTGGCTGATGGATTCTGCGTTCTCTCATCCTTCTATTGTGATTCTGCAGCTTTCTCCTCAAAATGTCTCCTCTTTTACAGGATTCCAGTAAACTAATAAAGACCCACATAGAACAGGTGGAGATACATCTCCATCTAATCAAGGTTAATACCCACAACTAATTGAGTCACATTTCCATGGAGATAATCTAATCAAGTCTCCACGTACTGAATGGGGGTTAGGAGAAACCATTGCTCCCACAGGATTGATTAGGATTAAAGCACGGCTTTTCTAGGGTACATAAATCCTTTTAAACCAGCAGAATTATTATTTCAGTTAACCAAGATGGAGGCAAAAGATATGTCAGGGTACCATTTCCCCACCGTATCTTTGGACAACTAGCAGAAATTGACAGGGCCATCTTCTTCAGAATTATGGAAAAGTTAAGAGGTTTCAGTAACTAAGCAAGTGCAGAATCAAGAAAATGCAACTTAAAAAAGGTAGGAGAAGTTTATGGCCCTGGCTGGCCCTATCCCCCCCTCCAAGGCATGATGGGGCACCAGCTTATGAGTTCATTAGTGAGCCAGAAGAAGAAGAGTAAACCCTATGCACACACAGGGTTACCTGTATGTCAGTGCCAAGCTATTGTGTGGTACCCAAAGGACAGAACCAATAAACTCCTCATGGCTCACCTTCCCACTTGCCCCTAGGCAGAAACAGTTAGCAGACAGATAAAGTAGTGTAGGAATCAATTAAATTAAAGTGGCCTGGTGCAAAGAATTGCTTAATTCAAGATACACAGCAGAGCAACCAGGAGGAGGTGGGGCATTTATTTCACAGAAAATAGAAAGAACATCATGCATAGGACAAAAAGCAGGATCAAAAAAGATGGGGAAGACTGCATACTTTTGCCTCAGTCTATTCTACTTGGTAGGAGGCCTAAACCATGCAGGAGAGCAGCAGCCAAGACTGAGCCAAATTGCAAGACTGTGAAAGGTTGTTTTTCTATCAATTTGTGTGTTTTTGTTAGCTCCTGACATGTACAAAAATCTTGGTCATATCACAAGCTGGGTATAAACTCAAGAAACAGCTGACCAACTAAGTCACAGAGGTAATACACTAAGAAATGCTAAAGTGTACAGTGTGCAACATAACACTACTGGAAAACCAAAAAAGAGGCGATGATGGTTTATCCAAAGAAACAGGACAAAACTTGAGAAACTGTGGTGGTTTGAAGATGTATGTATCCCACACAGAGGGTGAGTCTGCCCTGGGACTTAGAGAAGGTGGACCTTCAACCCCATATTTCAGGAAATGTGTTACCACTACAATGTTCAAAGAGGGTGAAGCCTGTGCCCCAGCATTCCATAAGATGCTGGTCACCATTCTGATGTGTGGAGAGGGTGGAGACTTCACTCTAGAGTTCAGGGAAAACATAGCCACTGGGCAAGCCCCACTGGGTGGGGCTGCTGCTCCATCAGGCTCAGAAGACAAAACATTGATACATGACTGTCAGACCTTGAAACAGAATGGAGTATCCCTTCAGGGTTTCAGAATTGTTTAAGATCTGTGCCCTTGTTCCCTGTTTTCTCTCCAATTTTTTTTCCTATGGAAATTGGAATGGGAATGTTTATTCTATGCCTGTCCCTCCATTGTGTATCATAGGAAGACAACTTTTTCTCTAGGTTTCACAGGCCCACAGATAGAGGGGAACTGCTTCTGGATCAACCTCACCCCACATATAACTGATTTTGATAAGACTTTTTACTAAACATTGTTTCTAAAATGACTTAAGGCTTCAAGTAAAGTAGTGGAATGAATGTATTTTGCATGTAGAAGAAACATGTCTTTGGGGAGGCCCAGAAGATGGAGTATAGTGACTGAAGCTGTATGAGCCCCAGAAAAAACATGTCCTCAAATATTATTCATTCCTGTGGGTGTGAGCCCATTGTAGGTAGAACCTTTTGATGAGGTTAATTCAGTTAAGTGTGACCCTCTCTAAATCAAAATAGGTTGTTCTAGTTTGCTAGCTGCCAGAATGCAACACACCAGAGACAAATTGGCTATAATAAAAGGGGATTTATTTCATTAGTTCTTCAGAGGAAAGGCAGCTAACTTTCAACTCATGTTCTTTTTTACGTGGGAAGGCACAGGGTGATCTCTGCTGCCCTTCTCTCCAGAACTCTGGGTTCTAACAACTCTCCTGGGGATGATTTCTTTCTGCATCTCCAAAGGCCTGGGCTGAGCTGCAAGTGCTGAGATGAGGTATGCTGAGCTGCTTGGGCTGTGCTACCTTGTGGTCTCTAATTTAAGCACCAGCTAATTAATTCAAACATCATTCATTGCAGCAGGCATGCCTTCTAGCTGACTGCAGATGTAATCAGCAACAGATGAGGTTCACGTACTATTGGCTCATGACCACAGCAACAGAACTAGGTGCCTTCACCTGACCAAGTTGACAACTGAATCTAACTACCACAAAGGTCTTAATCCTATTACTGTGATCCTTTATAAGCAGAATGAAATTCCAACAGAGAGATAGAGAAAGCCACAGGAATCAAGAAGCTGAAATAGAACCTGAAAATGACAGAAAATACCAACAGACACTGCCATGTGCCTTGCCTTGTGACAGAGGATCCAACAATCACTGGCAGCCAGCCCCATTATCCCATAGTCTTCAGGAAGAAGGCATCACCTTGATGGTGTCCTGATTAAGAGATTTTCCCAGCCTCAAAACTGAGCAAGTAAACTTCCATGGTTTGACCTGATGCATTTCACGGTATTTGTTTTAGCAAACCAGGAAACTAAACCAGAAACTATGTGAAAAAGACCAGGCTTTGTACATAACAGAAATAGACTTAAAAAAAAATTCTTCAGTATGCTTAAAGGACAAAGGAAAACACAGAGAAAGGACTGATACCAGGTGTATTAGTTAGGGTTCTCTAGAGAAACAAAATCAATAGAGAACACTCACAAATATAAAAGTGCCTCATGTGACCATGGGAATGCAGAGACCAAAATCCACAGGGCAGGCTGTGAAGCCAACGATTCCAATGGATGGTCTGAACAAACTCCACAGGAGAGGCTCACCAGCCAAAGCAGTAAGAGAGCCTATCTTTTCTAAATCCTCTTTAAAAGGTTTTCAGTGATTAGACTGAGCATCATCCATTGCAGAAGACACTCCCCTTGGCTGATTACAAATGGAATCAGCTTGGATGCAGCTGACGTGATCATGATCTGATTCTATGAAATGTCCTCATTGCAACGGACAGGCCAGCACTTGCCCAACCAGACAAACAGGTACCACCACTTGGCCAAGTTGACACATGAACCTGACCATGACATCAGGTAATAATGAATGAATAGAAGAATCTCAATAAAGAGATAGACATTTCATAAAAAGGAACAAAATAGAAATACTGGAGTTGAAACCACAATAACCGAAGTTAAAAAAAATCTCTAGTCTGCATTTGGACAATTCCTGATATTCTCACAAGCAGTGGGGACAACCAAATCAAGAGGCCAAGCTCTTAATCTAGGGACGTGATTCTATGAAACTTATCTCCACAAAGGATAAGCTAAGCCTACTTAAAATTAAGCCTAGGAGTCACCCCCAGAGAACCTCTTTTGTTGCTCAGATGTGGCTTCTCTCTCTCAGCCAACATGGCAAGCCAACTCACTGCCCTCATCCTCTCTACATGGGACATGATTCCCAGGAGTGTAAACCTCCATGGCAACGTCGGACAGAAATCCTAGAATGAGTTGGGTCTCAGCATCAAGGGATTGAGAAAACCAAAAAGGGGAAGAGAGATGTGAGGCAAAATAAAGTGTCAGTGGCTGAAAGATTTCAAACAGAGTTGAGAAGTTATTCTGGAGATTATTCTTATGCATTATGCAAATATACTCTTTTTAGTTTATCATGTATTTGAGTGGCTAGAGGGAAGTGTCTGAAACTATAGAGCTGTATGTAGCCATGTTTCTTGAAGATGATTGTACAATGATAGAGCTTTTGAAATGGGACTGTGTGATTGTGAAAACCTTGTGTCTGATGCTGCTTAAAAGTATGGATAAAAACTAAATAACTGGGGGAACAAAGGTTAAAATTAATTGATTAGATACTAGTGGTCAATGAAAGGGAGTGATAAGGGGTATGGCATGCATGAATTTTTCTTTTTTCTTTCTTTTTCTGGAGAGGTGCAAATGTTCAAAAAAATGATCATGGTGATGAATACAAAACTATGTGATGATATTATCAGCCACTGATTGTAACCATGTCAAGAATGTTCATATATCAAGGATGATTGTAAGTTAAGAATGCTGGTAAGTTGGTTCATTGTTTATAATAAAAATATTTAAAAAATAACTCTAGTGGTTTCATCAGTAAATTGGGGTTGGAAAAAGAAGGAATTGGTGAATCCAAAGATAAAAGTAAAAAAAAAATGAAAAAAACAAATAAATAATGCCTAAGAAACCTTTGGGACAGCATCAAGAATATTAATATATACATTATAGGAGTGTTGGAAAAAATGAAAGAGGGACAGAAAGCATGTTCAAATAAATAATGACATAAAACTTACAAAATTGAATAAAAGATATAAATATTCACAGTTAAGAAACCCAAGGAATCTCAAACAGGATAAACTGGAAGAGAACCATACCAAGATGCAGTGCAGTCAAGCTGTAAAATACCAAAGACAAGGGCAGAGTTCTGAAAACTCAGGAAAAAAGCAACAGGCTATGTACAAGGAAGTCCCAATAAGATAAAAGCTGATTTCTTATCAGAAATTATGAGAGCAAGATGGCAATGGATGACATATTTAAAGTGCTGGAAGCAAAATATTCTGAATCAAGAATTTCAAATCTAGCAAAACTGTCTTTCAAAAGTAAGGGAGAAATTAAGACATTCCCAGCAAACAAAATTTGAGAAGGATTGTCACCATTAGCTTTGCCCTACAAAGGATGCTAAAGAGAGTTTTTCAGGTTGAAAGGAAAGGATAATAGATGATTGATTAAAGCAACATAAAGAAATACAGATCTCCAATAGGATAATAACAGGGGTAAATATAAATGATAGTACCTTTTATTTTATTTTTTGTAACTCCACGTGATGGTTTGAAACCATATGTACTCCAGAAAAGCTCATGTTCATATAAGATCAGCTAATCCATTCCTGTGGGTATAAACTTATAACACGTATGAATGCACTGTAATTAGGATCTTTTGGTGAGTAGGGGTTTAACTTAAGTTGATATGCAATCCATCTCATTTAGGGTAGGTCTTAATTCTCTTAATTGAGTCCTTTATAAGAGGTTAAACAATCACAGAGAAGACATAGGAAAAAACAGCCCAAGAGAAGCTGAGAGACAAAATGCCAGAGAAGCTAGAAAGGGGCAGCTCAAAGTTGAAAGCAATGAAACCTGGGAGAGAAGGACGAGAAGACGTTGCCACATGCCTGGCCATGTGGTAGAAATACTGTAACTTTTCTTATGGAAGAAGGTATCATACTGTTGATGCCTTGATTTGAACATTTTCACAGTCTTTGAACTGTAAACTTGCAAACTAATAAATCCCCACTGTTAAAAACTAGTGCATTTCTGGTATATTGTATTTTGTCAGCTTTAACAAGCTAAAATACTCCACCTTTTACTTTTTATAGGATCTGAAAGGCAAATGCATAAGATATAATAAGGAATCAGTGGTTTTGGAGTCAAAATGAATAAACATTTTATTTGTAGCAAGATCTATCAAAATGTTGGGGTTGGAAGAGAAAAGGAACATGGCTTGTGTATACTACTGAAATTAAGTTGATATCAAAGAAAATGAGATTGTTACAGATTTAGAGTGTTAAAATTAAGGCCCTCATGGCAACTACAAAGAAAATATCAAGAATATGCAAGTTCACAGAGATAGACATTGGCGTATAGGTGGTGGGGGGCAAGGGACAGCAGGAATAAAGGATTAATTAATAGCATATGTAGGGTTTCTATTTGGAGTGACAGGAAATGTTTTGGTTTCCTAGACTGCTCAAGCAAATACCATGGTAAGAATTTGGTTCAGCAATGGGAATTTATTAGCTCACAGTTCAAGGCTGGGGAAACTTCCAAGTCAAGGGAATATTTTCTCCTCAATGACTTGTATTCTAGGCCTGGCTGCCAACAGTCCTTGCCTCCTTTGTCACATGGCAAAGCACATGATGGTATCTCCTGAAATCTCCCTTTTCTTGTGGATTATATGAAATATCATCTTCTTGCTTCTCTGGAGTTTTTTCCCTCTGTGTCTGAATTTTATTTCTTATAAAGGACTCCAATAATAGGAATAAGACTCATCCTGACTGAGATGGCACCCAACTGAAGTAACATCAAAAGGTCCCACTTACAATGGGTTTACACCCACAGAATGGATTAAATTTAAAAGCTTGTTTTTCTGGGTACATACAGCTTCACACCACAATAGAAATGCTTTAATAATGGAAGATGGTGAGGGGACCACAACCTGGCGAATGTGATTAACCCCACTGAGTGGTGTTGTTGAGATAGGAATATCTAATTTGTACAGATGTTGCCTTAATTAAGAGAGAGAGTTGGGTGGTGCAACATTAGTTCAGTGGTATAATTTTTTGCCTGCCATGCAGAAGACCCGGGTTCGACTCCCCAACCATAAACCTCTTCCCCCTCCAAGAAAAAAAGAGTAGAAACTAAGCAGACAATGATAATTAAGGGCACACATGACACTGGATAGAATCTAGAAAAAGAGGAGAAAAAGCTCAAAAGGACATTATCTAATCTTTATATCAACGTTAAATTTATTGAATTGATAATTTCACCTATTAAGGTGGATACATAAGTAAATATCCTTGCTCTTAGGAAATGGACATGGGAGTATTAAGGATTCAAGGAACCCACACTAAGTGTTTAGAGAGTGTATTGATAGATAAACAGACAGACAGATAGATACACAAATAGTTGGAGAAAGAGATAGATGATTAGATAGAAAGAGATACATAGAATGATACAGCAAACTTGGCAAAATGTTAGAATTATTAGGTCTGGGTAACTGAAGGTATAGGGGTATGGTAGAGTTCTCTATATTGGGTTTACTTTACTTTTGTAACTGTCCCAAAAATTTGAAAGCATTTCAAAATTTTTAAAAATTATATCCTCTGACCTAAAAAGAAAAGGAAAACAGGGAAGAGGAGGAGGATCTAAATCTAATGGCACTCCTGGAGAATGTAGAAAAAGAAAAGAAAAGGAAATTGCACTTAAGGTAAGCAGAGGGAAGGAAATAAAAAAGTTTAACGTAGCTATAAATGAAATACAAAACAACAATGAAAAAAAACCTAGCCTAGTAGAATCTCAACAAAAGTAAGGAAGTGAATCAATGATCAAAACCCTCACAATAAAGAATAGTCTAGGATCAGAGGGCTTCACTGGTGAATTTTATTAAACATTCCAAAAAGAATTGACAGCAATTTTTCTCAAAGTCTCCCCAAAAAACTGAAGCAGAGGGAACACTCCCTAACTCCTGATAAGGGTAGCTTACCTTAATAACAAAACAAATGACGATACCACAAGAAAAGAAAATTATAGATCAATATCCCTTAGGAATACAGATGCAAACATCCTCAACCAAATACTAGGAAAATTAATCCAACAGCGTATTAAAATAATTATGCACAGTGATCAAGTGGGACTTATCATAGATAGTGAATGGTGATTCAACATAAGAAAATCAATTAATGAAATGCCCTATAATAATAGAATGAAGGAAGAAAAACACAAATGATCATTTCAATTGATGCATAAAAGGCAATTTCATGAAATACAGCACCACCTCTTGCTAAAACATTTAGAAAACTAAGAATAAAGGAAACTTACTCAACATGGTAAAGGGCATATATGAAAAATCCACAAATGACATTATACTTAATGGTGAAAGACTGGAAGGCTTCCCCCTAAGATCAGGAACAAGACCAGGATGCCACTGTCACAATTGTTATTTGTAATTATATGGGAAGTTCCAGCCAGAGCAATTAGGCAAGAAAAATAAATAAAACTATCCAAATTGGAAAGGAATGCATTAAACTTTCCCTGTTTTAGATGACATCATCATATAGTGAAAATTTTGCAAAACTCCAAACAGAACTTCTAGAGCTAATAAATGAATTCAGCAGAGTGGCTGGTTCAAGACCAATAACCAAAAGTCAGCCATGTTTATATACACTAGGAGATCAAGAAAAAATTACATTTACAGCATCAAAAAGAATCAAGCACCTAGGAATAAACTAAGGATGTAAAGAAGCTATACAAAGAAAACTACAAAATGTTGCTGAAAAAAAATCAAAGACTTCTAAATGGAAGTTTATGCTGTTTTCATGGGTTGGAATATAAATATTGCTAAGATGTTAATTCTACTCAAAGCTGTTTATAGATTCAGCACAATCTCAATCACAATTACAGCAGTCTTTCTTGCAGAAATGGAAAAGCCCGTTATCAAATTCATATGAAGAGTAAGGGGCTCTGAAGAATCAAAATACTCTTGAAAAAGAGGAACGAAGTTGGAAAACTCACACATCTCAATCTTAAAACTTATTGCAAAGCTATAATAATCAAAACAGCATGTTATTAGCATAAGGACAGACATATAAAATTGGGAGTTCAGAAATAAAATCTCACTTCTATGGCTAATTGATATTTGACAAGGGTACCAAGTCAAATCAATGGAGAAAGATTAGTCTTTTCCACAAATGTTGTTGGGAGAACTGGTATCCAAATGCAACTGGATGACCATTGACTCTGACCTCGCATCATTTGCAAAATTAACTCAAAATGAATCAAAGACCAAGATATAAGAACCTAAACTATAAAACTTCTAGAAAAAAATACAGGGAAACAGCTTAAAGACTGTGTTTCAGGAAATGGTTTCTAGATTTTTTTCCAAAATCAAGCAACTGAGATAAAAATAAACAAATGGGACTTTGTCAAAATGAAAAAATTCTGTGCATCAAAGGATTTTATTACAAAATTTAAAAACTACTTAAAAACAGGAGAGAATATTTGTAAACCACGTATCTGATAACAATTTAATATCTAGAATATGAAAAGAACTACAACTCAACAAAAATTAACAAACAATCCAATTAAAAATGAACAAAAAATATAAAGAAACATTTTTCCTAAGAAGATACGCAAATGGTCAATAAGCACATGGATAGGTGTTCAACGTCTTTAGTCATTAGGGAAATGCAAGTGAAAATCTCAGTGAAACACCATTTCACACCCACTAGATTGGTTACTATTTAAAAAAAACAAGGGAAAATAACAAGTGTTGGAGAGGGAAGAAATAAGAGCACTCACTCATCCTTGGTGGGAATGTAAAATGGTGTAGCCCTGGTGGAAAACAGTTTGGCAGTTCTTCAGAAAACTAAGTATAGAACTCCCATTTGACACAGCAATATCAGTCTTAGGTATGAACCAAAATATTGAAAACAGGAATTTGAACAAAGATTTCTGCACTCATGTTCATAGCAATAATAGTTACAATTTTCAAAAAATGGAAGCAACCCAAGTATCCATCAAAAAATGAATGGATAAACAAAACGTGGAACATACAATAGGATATCATTCAGTCATAAAAAGTATGGAATTTCTGATGCATGGGACAGCATGGATGAAATTTGAAGATATGCTGAATGAAATAAGCCAGACACAAAGGACAGGTATTGTATGATCTCACTGGTATGAAATAACTACTGTAAGCAAATTTATAGACCAGAAACTACCATATACAATACCAAGATGGGGGAGGGGGGTTGTGATAGGAAATGCGGAATTAATACTTAATGGGTGCAGAGTGTTTGTTTGGATGATAGAACTTTCATAATAGGTAACAACATTGTGAATGTAAATGACACATTTGAATTACATATTTGTTATTTGGCTTAAATGGGAAAATTTAGGGTTTATATATGTTAAAAGAATAACTTTTAAAAAAGAAGCATAGGGGCTTCCAGAGAAGATGGTGGCTTAGTAAGATGCACGGATCTTAGTTCCTCCTCCAGAACAGCTACTAGGGGAGTAGAAACGATACAGAACAGCTCCCGGAGCCATGACAGAGATCAAAAAGACAGCGTACCCCATCCTGGAACGGCTGACTGGCTGAGAGAACCTGCTTCGGTGAGATCACCGAGGGGCGCAGCCTTCACCGGGCGAGGCGGCAAGCGGCCAGAGTCCCTCCCTTCCTCCTTCCCGGGCCAGCTGGCAGAATTGGGCAGGCAGTCCCCTCAAGCCGTGGCGGCTGGCGCCCCCACCAGGCGTAGCCCCCCGGACCAACTGAGAGAATTGGATCGGAAATCCCAAGGCCGCGGAGAACAGTGACCGGGGGGGTCCCTTCAAAACACGTGACTCCCCGGTCTGGCTGGGAATGGTGCACTCTCCCGGGCCACGGCGGCCAGCGACCCTCCCCACGTTTGAACCCCCGGGCCAGCTGGCACTCTTCCAAGCCGCTTCGGCAGGCGAATCTCCCCAATGGCGAGAGTTTTCCAAACTTAAAGGACCCACAGCACCTTTTACTGGTGGGATCCACAGACAAACGTGTGCCACGAGCGTCACCTACTGGGCAGGATAAGAAAAACAGAACCCAGAGATTTCACAGAAAAATTTTCCAACTTGTTGGGCCCAACACCCAGGGAAATCTGACTAAATTCCCAGACGCCAGCAGAAGATAACGGATCACGCTCAGAAAATTGAAAATATGGCCCAGTCAAAGGAACAAACCAATAGTTCAAATGACATACAGGAGCTGAGACAACTAATGCTGAATATACGAAGAGAAATGGAAAACCTCATCAAAAACGAAATCGATAAATTGAGGGAGGACATGAAGAAGACATGGGCTGAACAAAAAGAAGAAATAGAAAAACTGAAAAAACAAATCACAGAACTTATGGAAGTGAAGGCTAAAGTAGAAAAGATGGAAAAAACAATGGATACCTACAATGATAGATTTAAAGAGACAGAAGATAGAATTAGTGATTTGGAGGATGGAACATCTGAATTCCAAAAAGAAACAGAAACTATCAGGAAAAGAATGGAAAAATTTGAACAGGGTATCAGGGAACTCAAGGACAATATGAACTGCACAAATATACGTGTTGTGGGTGTCCCAGAAGGAGAAGAGAAGGGAAAAGGAGGAGAAAAACTAATGGAAGAAATTATCACTGAAAATTTCCCAACTCTTATGAAAGACCTAAAATTACAGATCCAAGAAATGCAGCGCACCCCAAAGAGATTAGACCCAAATAGGCATTCTCCAAGACATTTACTAGTTAGAATGTCAGAGGTCAAAGAGAAAGAGAGGATCTTGAAAGCAGCAAGAGAAAAACAATTCATCACATACAAGGGAAACCCAATAAGACTATGTGTAGATTTCTCAGCAAAACCCATGGAAGCTAGAAGACAGTGGGATGATACATTTAAATTACTAAAAGAGAAAAACTGCCAACCAAGACTCCTATATCCAGCAAAATTGTCCTTCAAAAATGAAGGAGAAATTAAAACATTCTCAGACAAAAATTCACTGAGAGTATTTGTGACCAAGAGACCAGCTCTGCAAGAAATATGAAAGGGAGCACTAGAGTCAGATATGAAAAGACAGAAGAGAGAGGTATGGAGAAGAGTGTAGAAAGAAGGAAAGTCAGATATGATATATATAATACAAAAGGCAAAATGGTAGAGGAAAATATTATCCAAACAGTAATAACACTAAATGTTAATGGACTGAATTCCCGAATCAAAAGACATAGACTGGCAGAATGGATTAAAAAACAGGATCCTTCTATATGCTGTCTACAGGAAACACATCTTAGACCCAAAGATAAACATAGGTTTAAAGTGAAAGGTTGGGAAAAGATATTTCATGCAAATAACAACCAGAAAAGAGCAGGAGTAGCTATACTAATATCCAACATATTAGACTTCAAATGTAAGACAGTTAAAAGAGACAAAGAAGGACACTATATACTAATAAATATTTATGCACCGAACCAGAATGCCACAAAATACGTGAGGAATACACTGCAGACACTGAAAAGGGAAATAGACACATATACCATAGTAGTTGGAGACTTCAAATCACCACTCTCATCAATGGACAGAACATCTAGACAGAGGATGAATAAAGAAATAGAGAATCTGAATATTACTATAAATGAGCTAGACTTAACAGACATTTATAGGACATTACATCCCACAACAGCAGGATAGACCTTTTTCTCATGCGCTCATGGATCATTCTCAAAGATAGACCATATGCTGTGTCACAAAGCAAGCCTTAACAAATTTAAAAAGATTGAAATCATACACAACACTTTCTCGGATCATAAAGGAATGAAGTTGGAAATCAATAATAGGCAGAGGGCCAGAAAATTCACAAATACGTCGAGGCTCAACAACAAACTCTTAAACAACGAGTGGGTCAAAGAAGAAATTGCAAGAGAAATTAGTAAATACCTTGAGGTGAATGAAAATGAAAACACAACATATCAAAACTTATGGGCCGCAGCAAAGGCAGTGCTAAGAGGGAAATTTATTGCCCTAAATGCCTATATCAGAAAAGAAGAAAAGGCAAAAATGCAGGAAATAACTGTCCACTTAGAAGAACTGGAGAAAGAACAGCAAACTAACCCCAAAGCAAGCAAAAGGAAAGAAATAACAAAGATTAGAGCAGAAATAAATGAAATTGAGAACATGAAAACAATAGAGAAAATCAATAAGACCAGAAGTTGGTTCCAACAAGATTGATGGGCCCTTAGCAAGATTGACAAAAAGAAGAAGAGAGAGGACGTAAATAAATAAGATCAGAAATGGAAGAGGAGACATAACCACTGACCCGACAGAAATAAAGGAGGCATTAACAGGATACTATGAACAACTTTATGCTAATAAATACGACAATGTAAATGAAATGGACAAGTTCCTAGAAAGGCATGATCAAACAACTTTGACTCAAGAAGAAATAGATGACCTCAACAAACCAATCACAAGTAAAGAAATTGAATCAGTCATTCAAAAGCTTTCCAAAAAGAAAATCCAGGACCAGATGGCTTCACATGTGAATTCTACCAAACGTTCCAGAAAGAATTAGTACCAACCCTGCTCAAACTCTTCAAAAAAATTGAAGTGGGGGGAAAGCTACCTAATTCATACTATGAAGCCAACATCACCCTCATACCAAAACCAGGCAAAGATATTACAAAAAAAGAAAACTACAGACCAATCTCTCTCATGAATATAGATGCAAAAATCCTCAACGAAATTCTAGCAAATCAAATCCACCAACACATTAAAAGAATTATACATCATAACCAAGTAGGATTCATCCCACGTATGCAAGGATGGTTCAACATAAGAAAATCAATTAATGTAATACACCATATCAACAAATCAAAGTAGAAAAATCACATGATCATCTCAATTGATGCAGAGAAGGCATTTGACAAGATTCAACATCCTTTCCTGTTGAAAACACTTCAAAGGATAGGAATACAAGGGAACTTCCTTAAAATGATAAAGAGAATATATGAAAAACCCACAGGTAATATCATCCTCAATGGGGAAAAATTGAAAACTTTATCCCTAAGATCAGGAACAAGACAAGGAGGTCCACTATCTCCACTGTTATTCAACATCGTGTTGGAGGTTATAGCCAGAGCAATTAGACAAGAAAAAGAAATACAAGGCATCAAAATTGGAAAGGAAGAAGTAAAACTCTCACTGTTTGCAGATGATATGATACTATATGTCGAAAACCCTGAAAAATCCACAGCAAAACTACTAGAGCTAATAAACGAGTACAACAAAGTAGCAGGTTACAAGATCAACATTCAAAAATCTGTAGTGTTCCTATACACTAGCAATGAACAAGCTGAGGGGGAAATCAAGAAACGAATCCCATTTACAATTGCAACTAAAAAATAAAATACTTAGGAATAAATTTAACTAAAGAGACAAAAGACCTATACAAAGAAAACTACAAAAAACTGTTAAAAGAAATCACAGAAGACCTAAATAGATGGAAGGGCATGCCATGTTCATGGATTGGAAGACTAAATATAGTTAAGATGTCAATTCTACCTAAATTGATTTACAGATTCAATGTAATACCAATCAAAATCCCAACAACTTATTTTTCAGAAATAGAAAAACCAATAAGCAAATTTATCTGGAAGGGCAGGGTGCCCCAAATTGCTAAAAGTATCTTGAGGAAAAAAAACGAAGATGGAGATCTCGCGCTGCCTGACTTTAAGGCATATTATGAAGACACAGTGGTCAAAACAGCATGGTACTGGCATAAAGATAGATATATCGACCAATGGAACCGAATAGAGTGCTCAGATATAGACCCTCTCATCTATGGACATTTGATCTTTGATAAGGCAGTCAAGCCAACTCACCTGGGACAGAACAGTCTCTTCAATAAATGGTGCCTAGAGAACTGGATATCCATATGCAAAAGAATGAAAGAGGACCCATATCTCACACCCCATACAAAAGTTAACTCAAAATGGATCAAAGATCTAAACATTAGGTCTAAGACCATAAAACAGTTAGAGGAAAATGTAGGGAGATATCTTATGAATCTTATAATTGGAGGCAGTTTTATGGACCTTACACCTAAAGCAAGAGCACTGAAGAAGGAAATAAATAAATGGGAGCTCCTCAAAATTAAACACTTTTGTGCATCAAAGAACTTCATCAAGAAAGTAGAAAGACAGCCTACACAATGGGAGACAATATTTGGAAATGACATATCAGATAAAGGTCTAGTATCCAGAATTTATAAAGAGATTGTTCAACTCAACAACAAAAAGACAGCCAACCCAATTACAAAATGGGAAAAAGACTTGAACAGACACCTACCAGAAGAGGAAATACAAATGGCCAAAAGGCACATGATGAGATGCTCAATGTCCCTGGCCATTAGAGAAATACAAATCAAAACCACAATGAGATATCATCTCACACCCACCAGAATGGCCATTATCAACAAAACAGAAAATGACAAGTGTTGGAGAGGATGCGGAGAAAGAGGCACACTTATCCACTGTTGGTGGGAATGTCAAATGGTGCAACCACTGTGGAAGGCAGTTTGGCAGTTCCTCAAAAAGCTGAATATAGAATTGCCATATGACCCAGCATACCAGGACTAAAGGACTTAAGGGCAAAGACACAAACGGACATTTGCACACCAATGTTTATAGCAGCGTTATTTGCAATTGCAAAGAGATGGAAACAGCCGAAATCTCCATCAACAGAAGAGTGGCTAAACAAACTGTGGTATATACATACGATGGAATATTATGCAGCTTTAAGACAGAATAAACTTATGAAGCATGTAATATCATGGATGGACCTAGAGAACATTATGCTGAGTGAGTCTAGCCAAAAACTAAAGGACAAATACTGTATGGTCCCACTGATGTGAACCGACATTCGAGAATAAACTTGGAATATGTCATTGGTAACAGAGTCCAGCAGGAGTTAGAACAGGGAAGATAATGGGTAATTGGAGCTGAAGGGATACAGACTGTGCAACAGGACTAGATACAAAATTTCAAAAATGGACAGCACAATAATACCTAATTGTAAAGTAATCATGTTAAAACACTGAATGAAGCTGCATCTGAGCTATTGGTTTTTGTTTTTTGTTTGTTTGTTTTGTTTTTGTTTTTTTTGTCTGTCTGGTTGTTTGTCTTTTTTTTTTTTACTATTGTTATTACTTTTATTTTTTTCTCTATATTAACATTCTATATCTTTTTCTGTTGTGTTGTTAGTTCTTCTAAACCGATGCAAATGTACTAAGAAACGATGATCATGCATCTATGTGATGATATTAAGAATTACTGATTGCATATGTAGAATGGTATGATTTCTAAATGTTGGGTTAATTTCTTTTTTTTATTTTTTTCCATTAATTAATAAAAAAAAAAAAACACCCACTTATCGGAGGCCGCCCAGAGAATGCAGTAGAGCAAATGCACTGGGAAGAAACCAGTGTGCTTTCTGTAAGGAAGAGGGACAGCAAAAAGAAGAATGCCCCAATAAAAAATGGGAAAAGGACAACAAGCATTCCGTTAGCTATGAAGACCCCAGAGCTACTGATTTCGTAGGTCTAGCAGACCTTGAAGACCACTCAGACCCTTCACACTCAGCCTCAGGGAGCCCAAGGTCACAATGACGGTAGGGGGCCAAAAGATGGACTTTGTGGTAGACACAGGAACAGAACATTCTGTTGTCACACAACAACTTGGACCAAAAACTAACAGGCAAGCCACCCTCACTGGGGCCTCTGGCATCTCAGCTAAACATCCCTTCTTAACAGCCTTCAAGTGTCTACTGGGATCCTGTGAAGCTTCTCATCAATTTCTTTGCCTTCCTGACTGCCTGGTACCCCTCCTGGGCTGAGATCTCCTGACAAAGCACCAGACACGAATAAGTTTCAATGCAGAAGGTGAATGTCTCTTGACACTAAACCACCCAGAGAAAAAAATTATGGTTACCCGAACAGCCCCTCAGATGGAAGAGCAGCACCTTTTTCTTGCAAAGAAAAGTGAAATCGGGCCGACCATCCACAGGTGCCAGGAGTTGATCCTTCTGTTTGGGCAGAAAACACTCCACTGGGGCTAGTAACTAATGTCCCTCTGGTCCTCATGGAACCCCATCCAGGAGTTGCCCCAGTCCATCTTAAATAATATCCAGTCCCCCGTGAAGCCCAGGTGGGAATTCAGGTACACATTGACCACCTACTTGCTCATGGTATACTATGGGAATGCCAGTCCCCGTGGATCACTCCTCTGCTACCAGTATGAAAACCCGGCACCAACAATTACCACTCCATTCAAGACTTGTGGGCCATCAGCAAAGTGACTGTTACCTTATATCCTATAGTGTTAAACCCATATACTCTTTTAAGCCTACTTTCTGCAACAACACCATTTTTCTCCTGCCTTGGTCTGAAAGATGCCTTTTTCTGTGTTCATATCACACCAGTCAGCCAACCCATTTCTGCCTTCGAATGGGAACATTGGTGCACTGGAAGAAAACAATTCACCTGGATGTGCCTGCCTCAAGGGTTCAATAATTCTCCCACTGTATTTAGCCAAACCCTAAGAAAGGACTTGCAGGAATTTCACAACAAAAAGTATAATAGTGTTTTGCTCCAATATGTGGATGATTTACTCTTAGCCAGTACAACAACCTCACAAGACTGTCTAGAAGGTACAAAGGCACACCTGACCCACCTAAATCAAAGAGGCTACAAGGTCTCTAGGAAGAAGGCTCAGCTTTGCAAGAAACAAATAAAATTCCTTGGATTTCATATAGCCCAAGGCACCCAGCACATGGGTGTTGAAAGAAAGCAAGCCATCTGTCAGATTCCTCCACCTACATCTCAGTGATAAGTCCATGAGTTCCTACAGGCTGCAGGATTCTGCTGCATCTGGGTCCCTAACTTCATCACAGTTGCTAAGCCCCTGTATGAGGCTATAAGAAGAGCTGAAAATTCACCTCTGTCCTGGGGAACCAAACAACAAAGAGCCTTTGAAATTCTAAAAAAGAAACTCACCCAAGCCCAAACTTCAGTCTCCCATACATTGACAAATATTTCACCCTGTACGTTCATGAATGACAGGGAATAGCCACAGGGGTCCTCGTTCAGAAACTAGGCTCTTGGGATTGCCCAGTAGTTCACCTGTGGAAGCAATTAGACTCAGTAGCCAAAGGATGGTCTCCCTGTCTGAGGCCACAGCTGCAGCTGTCCTAACCCATGATGCTGAATAGTTAACCTTCAGTCAACAATTAACCCTTCACATCCCACACCAAATCAAGGGCGTTTTCGAGCAAAAGGGACATCATTGGCTTTCCACTTCTTGGCTGCTGGAATATCAGGCCCTCTTATGTGACATTCCAAATATCCAAATGGAAACTGTGTGCAGCCTAAATCCAGCTATTCTCCTGCCAATGAGAGAAGGCCTGCCCAAGCATGAATGTACAGAAACCTTAGAAGAAGTGTTCCCCAGCAGACCAGATTTAAAGGACCAGCCTTTCTCCCACCCTGATGCAGAATACTAAACAGATGACAGCAGTTTTTTCTATAAGGGGATGTGAAAAGCAAGGTATGTGGTGGTGACCCTGGACTCAATTGTAGAATCTGGGCCCTTTGGTAAGCAGCTCTGCTCAAAAAGCCAAACTCATAGCAATCACCAGAGCCCTGCTATTAAGATCAAATTCCACTGTCAACATCTGTACTGACTCGAGATATGCCTTCAACACAGCTCAGGTGCACGGGGACCCTATACAAAGAAAGAGGACTGATCAATGCCAGGGGAAAGGATATAAAGCTTGGCCGGGAGATCCTGGCCCTGCTTTAGTGAGTATCGGCCCTGAGAAGGTAGCCATCATCCACTGCCTCAGGTCTCAGTCAGAAATACAACAGTAGCCCAAGGGAACCATCTGGCTGATAAAGAATCAAGGTAGCAGCCTCAAGGGGACCCCACTTTTCCTGAACAGCAGCACTTCTACTGGAACCCATAAGTGGCATACAGCTAAAATATTCTGAGAGTGAATGCACCTGGCTGAGCTCAGAAGGTGGTGCCCTCTTACCGAATAGATGGTGGAAATTCAAGGATGGTAGATTAGCAATCCCAGAAGCACTCAGCCCAGTGGTGGTTTCACAAATTCATGAAAATAATTACTATGGAAAAACAGCCCTGGAGCAGTTTCTTCTACAGGACTTTTACATTCCTCCATTGCACCAATTCTCCCAAGCAGTTTGTGCTAAATGAGTAACTTGTGCTCAAAACAACCTCAACAAGGGCCAGGGAATTCAAGCCGTGGGACAAATGCCATTTGACAACATCCAAGTAGACTTCACAGAGCTGCCCCGGGTAAGGAGATCCCAATACTTACTGGTAGGTCTGTACTTGCTCAGGATGGGTGGAAGCCATCCCAACCTGCTCAGAAAAAGCCCAGAAAGTAATTTGGTTCTTGTGCAAAGAAATTATTCCAAGGTATGTCCTGCCAAGCTCCCTGGGTTCACAAAAGCCATCTGTGGCCCAAATCATACAAAATCTCAGCAAAACCCTCTGCATCAACTGGGACCTCCACACAGTATATAGGCGAAAAAATTCGGGAAAATTGAAGTGAATGAACCACACCCTGAAATCACATCTGAAGAAGCTCTGTCAGGAGAACAGCCTGAAATGGACTCATGTCCTCCTTATAGGCTTGTTAAGAGTAAGATGCAGTCCCACAAGACAAACTGGATTCTCCCCTTTTGAAGTTTTGTTCGGACAGCCCCCACCACTGGTAAAAGAACTCCAAGGAAACATTACACAATTCGGAGAATTAACTTCAAGGAAGCAACTGCAGGGCCTAAGCTCCACCGTGTCTCAGCTGCACAGCAGGGTAAATGAGAGATTCCCACTGCAATTAACATCCCCTGTGCACTCCTTCATCCTAGGATCGTTAGTCTGGGTAAAAGATTGGGAAAATCAGGCATTAACATCTACCTGGTTAGGGCCCTATATGGTCCTCCTTTCTACCCCTACAGCTGTCAAGGTTGTCAAAATCGCTCCCTGGATCCACCATTCCTGACTAAAACCTGGAAATGGCTCAACCCCTTCTTGGAAGTGCCAAACTAACCCAGAGAACCCACTGCGTCTGACTCTGCATAAGAAATTTACCAGCCTGTCCCAGCCACTCTGGAGCTGACTGACCTAAACACGGCTGAAGACTGAGGAGTCGCCACATGGACACCCCAGTCTGCCAGACCTGTGGTCTAATTTTCTTTATCCTACTCTCTGCGTTTGCTATTCACTTGGCTGTGTTAGCTCTCCTAGAAGTAGGTTGCCTGCAATTCTTTCTGAAAACTAATTTTGCTTTAATTTGGTGGTATTATCCATGTCCAGATAACTCTTTCTTTCCCATATAAATTGCAAAATGTTTTTGTCCCCAATTTACATGTAAAACCACATCATTTGGCTCCAGGCAATAGAGTAACACTAATCACAAATTAAACTGTCTGCACTTGAAATCTGTTGGCACAGCAACAAAACCAAATTTAAAACAGCCATCTATCAGAACCGACAGGGTCTTGACTACCCGTTAGCAAAGAAAAGTGGAGTATATGAAAAGTTCAATCTTTCCAACTGTTGCCTGCAGTTACATGACTGAGGAAAGGTAATAGGGGAAATCACCAATCGCATAAAAACCCTAGCCCATGTCCCAGTTCAAACTTGGAACAGCTGGGACCCCAAAAACCTGTTCGGGGGATGGTTCTCAACTTTTGGGGGGTTCAAAACTCTGATTGGAAGTGTTTTAGTGCTGCTAAGTATATGCCTTATCCTCCCCTGCCTCTTCTCTTTTGTACTAAAAAGTGTAAGTCAAACTACAGAGGCCTTAGTGACACCGGACAAAGGCCGTGAATTCTTCTGCCAACACGCTCCATGACCAATTCTTGGGGCTCTGGGGTTTCAAAGAGAGAAAACGTTTAATACCACTTGTGTAGCAGAAAACCAGACAGCTTAACAGCTCCAAATTCTGTCTCTCTGAACCAAGAAAACTTGAAATTTTTAAGGTCTCTAGCACAGGGAAATGATGACATTTACAAAAACACACTATTCATAGTGAGTTCCACAGTGAGGAAAAAAAGCACATTTTAACATGTTAATATAAATTAAAAGGAGTTATCTATCCTTCGGTGGCAGAGCCTAGCGGTGCGAAATGGCAGAGAACATAAGAAGGCAGAACTATCTATCTTTCTACGGCAGAGCCCAGCAGATATGATTTACAATTGTAAGTGACTGTTAGTTAATTGCTGTTTTCTTTAGTGCAGAGGCTTGCTAAAGAAGAACCAGACCAGGAGTATTATGGTTCTCACCAGGTAAAAGATAAAGGCTTTTTTTATAACCCCCTCCTCCAGGATGTCCAAAACAACTTATAGTTCAGGGCTTCCTGGTACTATCTTTTGCCTGTTCCAAAATCTCAGAAGCAAAATGGAACATTTATATAATAATTCAGTAATTAAAATTATCCCGTAACTCCTAATTTCTCTGTTACATTAATAAACAAACAAAAAACTGCCTCCCACCTACTTCATCTCAGAGGCCTGCACCCCTTAAACTGTCTGAATTATGAATTAGTTCCCATAAGCAAAAATGGTGCTACACCTATAGAATAAAATGGGATGAATAATATCATCAAAAGGGGGGAACGAGGCAGTTCATAAGTTTAACCTCACAATTATTGCTGTATAACTTTATGAATTTATGTGTAGCACTTAGTGCATTTATGTGCATCACTTTATAAATTTAGGTATTCTCAAAAATATGTAAAAAGCATACTTTCTAAAAGGTGGTGAAACAAAATGTCAGCTGTGTCTGCAGATCTAGGGCTGCCTGCATTTCAGACAAAAGATATCAGCTAAGGGTGAGATAGTAACTCCCACCCTGGAAGTTCTGTTTCTGTACTTTTCCAAAGTTTACAGCCTGTTCCAATAGTAACTCCCACCCTGCTTGCTAGCCTATATGATCTGGAGACAAAGAGTGTTCAGGGCTCAGACTTTGGACAGGAGTCCTCTGAGTTTGCCATGGCGATATAAGTTTCTCTCACTTCTCCGAGGTCCTCATGCTTTCTTGCGTGATGTTCGGAGTTTCCCTGCTTCATTTTGAGAAGCTTGAGAGAGAAGGCCTAGAATGTTTTGAAGAGACTATAGAAATGTGGACTCTAAACATACCTCTGATGAGGCTTTAGACAGAAATGATGAACATGTCATTCCAAACTGGAAGGAGTGCATTCTTTGTAGATGGAAGGCAAAATTTGAGAGTGATGAACTTGGATATTTAACAGAAGAGATTTCCAAGTTAAATGTGAGAAGTGTAACCTGGATTATCCTTGCACCTTATAGTGAAATGCACAGGAAAAAGATAAGGTGAGAACTGAACTCTTGGGTATAAAGAAACCAGAAACTGATAGTCTGCATAATTCTGGGCTTCCAGAAAGGGAGACCTCAGAGAATAGTGTCCCACATGAGGGTTTAACCAAACATGGAACCAGAAAGGCATTTCAGAAAAGGCCAGAATTGGAGACACGTTATCCAGGAAGGACTCTTGGAAACTCCTTTTGTTTGATGGGTATGATTCTTGCCTACAACATAGAAAGCCAACAAGAGTGTTGTGGGATCTGTATAAATGGAACCACTGCCAGTCTGGACTAAAAGGAAAAAATGAGGGACAAATGAGAGGAAAACTGGCTTCAGAGATAGAGCTTTGGAAACCAAGGTCTGAAGTCAAAAAACCATGGGCCAAGAGAGGAGACTCACCCAAGTATTTGGAGAGGGAGAGTTTGCCCCAAGGGCAGAGGATGGGCCTTCCACCTCGTTGCAGTGGAAGAATTGTGCTGCCTCAGGCCTTGGATAAGGTGGAACACAGTCCTTGGGGATTGGGGAGAGCCTGGCTGCCATCACACTGTTCTGGAGGGGTTGAGCATGTGCCCTAGAGGTGGCAGAGAGCCTGGATACAGCCCTGATATTTGGAGAGGGTGAAACAAAGAAAAAGGTGTTCCCAATGTACCCCCAAAGTTGCATTCAGAGAGAGGTGGCCTGCTGCTTAGGCCCTTGGAAAGGGTCGGAATGCTGCTTTTAAAGCCCTGAAGATAATTGACTCTCAGTCTTTGAAAACTACTAGAGTTTGCTCTAAAGATTTTTGAAAATGTATGGGTCTGGTGAGTCCTGTAATCCTTCCGATTTCTCCCTACAGAAATGGGAATATGTATCCTATGACTGTCCCTCCTTTGTATGTTGGCAGCAAATAACTTGTTCTGAGTTTTGCAGGTCCAGAGCCAAAAAAGAACATTGCCTTAAGATAGACCATGCCTGTAGCTGACTTTGATGAGATTTTGTACTGCTTCTGACTTTGTATTGTATTTGTGTTGTTACTAAAATGGTGTAAGGCCTTCTGATATTGTGATGGAATGAATGCATTTTGCGTTTGGAAAGAACATGCCTTTTGGGGATCCAAAGAGTGGAATGTGCCAGTTTGAAGCCAGTTTGAAGTTATGCACCCCAGAGAAGCCATATCCTTTAATTTTCATTCAGTATTGCTGGGTGGGACTTTTTTACTGTTTCCATGGTGATGTGACCTACCCAATTGTAAATGGTAACTTTTCATTAGGTGGTTTCCATGGAGATGTGCCTCTACCCTTTCAAGGTGAGGTTACTTGCTGCAGCCCTTTAAGAAGGAAATATTTTGGAAAGAACCTTGAGAGCAACCAGAACCAGCAGAGCCCACACAGCCAGAGACCTCAGAAGATGAGGATGAGTAAGGGAAACACCCCCAGGGGAGCTTCGTGAAACCAGAATCTGGGAGAGAAAGCTAGCAGGCATTAGCATGTGCCCTCCCAGCTGAGGGACAAACCTTGAACTTCATCAGCCTTTCTTGAGTGAAAATAACCTCCTGTTGGTGCCTTAACTGGGACGTTTTCACTGCCTTAGGACAGTAAACTAGCAACTTAATAAATTTTCCTCTTTAAAAGCTATTCTGTTTCTGTTATATCGCATTCCAGCAGCTTACTAACTAAATCAGGGTATAACAGTTCTTGCAATCACAAAGGCACAAGATAAGGAAAGGATTTTACAATCATCTCAGATATCAGGGCAGCTGAATTATACTTTAGGGATTTCAGGTATTCCCCTCTGTCTATTTCAATATACCAGAAAGCAAAAAGAAATATCTATATAATGACTCAGTAATCAAAATCATCCCTTAAATCCTAATTTCTTGGTTACAGAAAGGGTGTGTTTAACTTTTACCAAAAATATAGAATGATTTTATATTCAATTTTTCTTACTGCTCAGATCCAGATTATACTTGATATAAACAGATATGAAATTTGAATACGTAATAAAACAGCGAAGTCGGTGAGAAATTATTTTTTCATTTTTTTCTCCTATATTAAATAAAAATATAGAAGTAGATTTGGTCTTTCAGTCAAGATAAGGAAAAGAAAAAAATGGCAGAAAGGAAGAATGAGACTCACCTAAGTTAGACATTTTAGCAACTTACTAGACCTGCAAAGAGATGCAGGACAACCTGATAGAGAAATGGAAATGCAATTTTCACTGAACAAATATTTACTGTCTACTCTGTGTCAGAGCCTTTTCGAGACACTGAGGCTAGTAGCAAATAGGAAAGCATAAAGTCAACCTCTCACAAAATTTAGCATCTGATCATGGGGTGTAAGAGCATAAAGAAATGAACTCATAAACGTATGGGGTAATCTCAAGTAGTAATCAAAGAAAGAATCAAATCAAAGGAAATTGTGATGAAAATGGCCTGGGGAGCCACAACAGACCTGGGAATGCAGGACAAAAACGGAGGCTCTCTATGTAGTGCTGGGACGCAAGATTCTCAGGCATATGGCACAACAAGGGCAAAACCTGTAGGTAGGAATATGCTTGCCCTGGTCAAGGCTGGAGGGTACCAAATGGGAGTAGAATGATGATAACCGAGGATGAGGTTGGAGAGTAAAACAGGGTCTAGAATTATGTTTTACCTACTCTGAAATCTTCAAGCCTGGCCCTACTTATGGGGGAAACATGAAGCAGAAGTTATCGAAACTTGAATAATCAAAATATCGAGAAAAGAAAACTGAAGATAGGGGTACCTGAGCAAGCTTAAATCAGTCCTCATGAGCCCCAAGGGCCACTAGTTTTGGAATAAGCATAAACAACATTCTAGATTAGAAGTCATTTGAGGTAGGTTTTCCAGCTGAAGAAAAGAAGGGACAAAAGAAATCTCAAAGAGGCAGGTTTCCAACCAAAGACTTTCAAAACCTCAAGTAGTATTGTGGTATAACAGATATAAATGCCTACCCAAGGCCAAAAATCTTTATGAGTGTATTGAAGATGGGGAATTCCAGACAGAACAGGGGATTATGAGTGAGGAGCAAAGGGAAACACAAGGCTATAAACTCTGTTTTCAGGGTTGCTGTTATAAACGTGATTCTCCCTCCCTATAAAAGAAAGTGGAAGCTGTATCCCTAGGGAGAACCAACATTTAGTTTAGCATTAGTATGCCAGAGATGCAGGGGTAGGAAATAAAATGGAAAGAAGAATGTAAAGACTTTAAACAAGGTAGTTATTTAAAAACTTTAAATGACATCCCCTAGCTTTTGTAACCTTTTGTAAAGGAAAGTAGGGGACTCAAAGAAATCCTTGGGACAGCAGGATTACATCTTTAAATGTCTAAATTTTGTAAGGAGACTAGGGTATTTGAGATGACAGTTCCTGAAAGAGGAAGCAGCTTATATAGGTGACAGCTTCCTCCCCACCCCAGGATATGAAAATCATTAAGTCAGAAGTGTTCAATTTGAATTTTTTTCTTTTCTCACTGAAGTTTCAGCTCACAGTTGATAAAACACAAATGTAGACAGCTATTTGGTTTAACTGACACTTTTATGAAGCTGTGTTCAAGAATTGTTTATCCTCTTGTTCAGTTTTTTCCAAATACTCCCTTTTGAAATACTCTTAAGATTTTTCTGTCTGTCTATGGCTATAGGCCACAATATGGATTGGGTTCAGTATTTTCACTATGAGATTATCTGAATTTGACCAATCACGAAAAGACATATATTCAGGCACCCACCACTCCAGATCCACTAATCCCTAAGGGTATGACCTAGGTATAGACAATTGAAAACGCTTCCCAGTGACTTTGATGCTTCGTAATTCTTAAAGAACCCTTTGTCAAGATTGTGACATCTATTTTCCTTCCATGTAGTTTTTGCTTGGGAAGACTTGACATTTAAAGGAGTCAGTACCTGGATTATAAACTGCTGTTCCTATCATTTTTATGAAGCACTTTTTCTTTTTTCTTAACTTACTGATCTGGTGCAATTGACTTGTGTTGTTATTCTGATACCCATTATGCAGCTTACCTTGTAGGCTCAACTGTAACAGACAGCTCAACCTGATTTGAGATGGGAACTAGGAGAGTCATGTTTTCCCAATCTTGTATGGTATTGAAATAAATTTAATTTTAATTTTAGAGATGTTCTGAATCATAGCAGGTAGTGGGGTGAAGAGGAAGATTAAAGAAGCATAGCTTGATGGTCTGACTCTCCCATCTCCTTGGCTCCTATTACATACTATAGGAACTCTACTAGTGATTAAGGAATAGATACCCTGAAAATCCAGGAGAGATTCTTTGTCAATCTCCTTCCCTGCCAGGAGCAGAAATACCTTTAGATTTTCAAAGATGGCAGCCTTAAAAACATTAATGAGCATCTCCTATGTGCCAGACACCGCAGCTGGCTCGGTCACATGCATCATCCTGTTCATTCTCTCTGATAGACCTTTACAGGGACACGTTGATGTCTTGGGAGTTCAGGGCTTTGCCTAAAGGTAGCTACTGTCAAGTGGCAGAGCAAGGGCAGAGTAAGGGCCTCTAACTCTGGCTCCTCCACCTTTCAACCACAGAAACAGGGGGAGCTAGGGGTGAAAGGATTTTAGAAGTCATATTCTAACTCATCTTTTTAAATTTGAAGAATCATAGACACAGAGAAGTTAAATAACTTGCCTAAGGGCACAGAACCAATTAGAAACCTGGCTGGGAAGAAACCTTGACCTCTTTGCTTTTAGAGGTTTGATCTCTTAAAACTGCATGAGGGAAATGAAGGGGATGAGACACATTCTGAACATCTGTCTGCTCTGACAATACCTGTGTCTCATTGCTAAACAGTACACATATATATCCATCTGCCTTTTAGTTCAATAGAGTGAGGGATTCTTTGGACCTTTAATGTTCAGTTACAAGCAATTGGAGAATTCATTTAAGAGGCAAGTTATGCCACAAAGCTAGAATGTTAAAACCAGAGGGAATGAATGCACAACTATATGATGACACTGTAAGCCACTGACTGTATACTTTGGATGATTATATGGTATGTGAATATCTCATAAAATTGCATTTAAAAATCCAGAGAGAAATAAAGAAATAAACTGTCAACACTGGATTAGTGATAAGGATAAAACTCATACATTTTAAGAGAACAATTTGGCAAGATTGAGAAAAGACCTTATAAATATGCTTCAAGATATGAGATTGTGTTTACCTCATGTTCCTTGAATATGTATGATGGTTTTAAAATTTGACCTAAAATCAATTCCTCCTCTCCTTAGTAAGGAAATAACATTTTACAAAAACGGTATTTTAAGTATATGAAACTTTGGGAAATCTAAGCTCTCCTTATTTTGTGCCCCTGATTATAAGCTGGAAAACTATTTTAATATAATATAGTGAAAAACTTTAGGAATATTTATTACAAAGGGACATCTGCATGGAACTCTCATTAAAAAAAAACACACACACACGTGCACACACACAAAGGCCAAAAACAACAACCAACACAATAACCAAACTAATTTTCCCAGAGAAAATCATTCACTGGGTAATACTGAGCTTATCTATACATTCTGCAGCCCTTGGGATCTGTGAAAGAGAATATTGACAAACAGTTGACAATTAGGAGCTATGAGGTAAAAGAATCATAAAAATTAAAAAAACGAATTTCTAATATATACTTTAAAAGACTCTGTAATGTATTTACAAATGCATCAACAATAATAAAAATGCCAAGTAAAATAGACAGGTGCTAGATGAAGAAAAAGTGAGTTTAAGCTTCACATATTCCCGAAGATGCCTATAAACATCAAGAAAAAATGCCTTTCGAAGGACCTAGCTGGATTATAAATGACAAGGATTTTAGAAAAGCTTATATATTGATAAAAAGCATTGGATAATGATACATGAATAACACGTGCTATAAAGCAATACTGAAGTCACATTTTAGATCATTAAAATATCCACTCTTTCAATTAATACATACCTTTAAAGACAGTGCAATAAATAGTGAAGGAAATATTTTCCTAAATGACAAATCTACAGCAGTTTTAACAGATAAAAGACTCTAATTGGACTCCGCATACAGTTGCCACTCAACTTTCTGCTGATGACAATGTTAGTATCTTTGGAGTACTTCATGGCAATTTTGAAATTTCAACCATAATTTAAACATCCTTAAGATAATTTTACCCAAGCTATTTTGTGTTAATTTGAATACCTAGTGAAAGCAGGAATACTTCCTTCGCACTTTACAAACCACAGCGTTTGCCCATCCTCTCCCTCAGTAGTTATCAAGTGAAAACAATTTGGAGGTGAAAAGGAAAGAAATTGAGATATGGTAAAAACAACTTTGAATAATTTGTTCTGAAAAGAAAAGCAGTATCCTTTTATAGCTAACATCATCTTATACTTAAGGGTCTAAAATAAATCAACATTTGAAATACATAGTGTCTAGCTGAAGTGAAATGCGAGATAGATAAACGTAGTTTATTTGTTCCTTAACTTGTACCTGAATCTCTAATAAAAACGATAAAGCTGAACAGAGAGATGATTTTCCTCTGCTCTGACCCTGTTTCTAACTATGACCTGGGGCTGCTCTGCTGTTAGGAAATGCCTAGAGATTTGGCCAGAGGAGACGCCGGTTGCTGGAGCTAAACTGGCATTATCTGTAAACCCTATCTCACCCCCAGAAAATGCTCAAATACCTCTCTCCCCAAGTACCTTCGCTGAAGGCGTCCTGGGCGCCCGTGAGACACCGCGTTTTAGCCTCTCCGGAAAGTGTAAACACAAACTGCAGCATAAACCCCCCAAATATCATCGGCTCCGAATCCTCACGAATGTAGAGAACAGTTTTCAAAACTCGTGCTAGTATCAAACACTCTCTCCAGAGATTCAACGAAGTTGTAACAACAGGTTCAGGAGACTGTTTTTTGAGAACTTTGAGATTAAAAGAGCGACCCTTCTAGACTGTGCCTCAGAAGGTTTCGGTGAAACTAGGAAGAGGTTTGGGAAAGGTGAGATGAGTGAAGTCCCAAAATCCCGGGTAATAGCCCTTGATCGCTAACATGTCTCATCAAAGCCAGAGGCAGGCGCTTGGGAGGGGCCCCGCACCCAAAACAGAGCCCCCTGCCCAGCCTGGCTCGCGCGCCCTTACCTGCTAACACGGAAAAGCAGAGCCGGGCAGAACCGCACGAACCACAAGCAGCCAAGCGTCGAGCTTCGGCAATGGGTTCTGCCACAGCCTGGGGCCCAGCCACCCGCCACAGCTCTGGAAGCTCAGCACACGCTAGCGCCTGCTAGCAACCGACCCAGCGCAGTTCGCCTCCGCGGCTGGCTTTGCGCTTCGCGTACCTTCCCAGGGGGCTGGGCGCTTCTGCGCTAGCTCGCTGCCTCCTCGCGCTTTCAGATGAAACGTCAGTCTTCGAGAACTCCAGCAAGCTTCTGGGGTTCGGAAGAAGCTTTTTACACCCTGCTAGGGGTATCTTGGAAAATCAGGTGAGTTCCAAATCCCTGTGCGTCAAAGCAAGGAAAGCATCCCGTCGTTGTTGCCCGGGAATCAGCCTGTCTCTAAATCTTAGGCAAGCGTGCTTTAGCTTTTCCGTGCTTCAGTTTCCTCATTTGCAAAATAGAGATGATAATAGTGATAGCAAGAAGGCAATCTGAAAATTAAATGAGTATGTTACGCGCAAAAGTGCCTGGAATGGTGCCTGGAAGACAGTAAGCAGAATCCTCCATCAGACTGTCATGAAAAATGAAGGGTTCATGGCAGGCTGCAAACTAAGATAATTCTTCCGCTCCTGAAGCGAACCTTACACTGAGTCCTTTCAAAGGGCTTTTTAACCTTTCAAGAAAACCTCTCTGGAATTCTGGAAATATTCATTCACATCATAATTTGACGTTATAGAGAAGAGAGAGCAATAGAGGAGAGGAACAGTAATTCTAACTCAAGAAAATCTGCTTTGTTAGAACTTGCTAATAGGTCACACCTAAAATTTAATGCACTAACTTAGAGTCTATACAATTACTGAGAAGTAGAGAGTAATATAAAAGAGTCATTATCTGGTCTGAGTCTGACTCTCCTAACAGCTTGGCAGGTCTGGAAATCTGAGATGAAGGAAATAATGCTGAGAACAGAAAAGCATCCTGTGTCTTATCTGAGATTTCTCCAAAGGATAGGGGAAAAAAAATTGTGGACCATCACCTCAGATAATTACTCTTATCTCTAGGAAAAATAAAAGTCATCAAAATGAATGGAAACAGTAGTGGTGCTTTATGAGACAGTGAGGTAATGTCTAGCGTGCAAGCATTTGATTACAAATTAAAGTTGATATAAAACATGTCATATCCTAATCATTTAAACGATGAGTCACTGCTGCATCCTATAAACTACACCTTTTGAGAATCATTTTTCATATATACCAGCTCTCCCCACTCCCACCCATTGAAAATTTTAGCACATGGCCATATGCTGGAGAAAACTATATAAAACCAGAGAAGGACCCAAAATGCACCTCTTCTTTACTCCCTTAAACACCCACACACCCTGCTTTGTTCACTTCCACCCTTTCATTCATCCACTTTGCTTTACCTAGTTCCAATAGAAGAGCTTGTCTTCCTCCTGGCTAAAGCCCGTATCTACAACTGTATGCTTTGCTTTCCACTACCTTCCACATTTTCAAGATTCTCACACCTTCTCTCTTGTAATTTACCCTTCTGTTCTCAAATGAATTATTCCCATTGGCTTTTATATATGCTCAATATTTCTATTTTAAAAAAAAAAAACCCTATTGCTTCCCTACAGGACTTTAAGGATGCATACCTAGATTTTCCTTCACAGGCACACACTGTAAACTGCAGCCCAATTGTACTGTTTGCATTCTCTCACTTCTCACTGACTCACCAAACCACTCCAGTCAGTCTTCTGATCCCTCATCCAATAATCTTACAAAGGTCTTCAAAATCCTTTCTGTTGATAAATACAATGGATAGTTTTCAGTCTGCATTTTACTTGGCCTTTGAGCAGCTCCACTTCCCTCTGAAACAGTTTCTCCTCTAAGACATCTATTTCACAATGTTGCCCTGTTTTTTTGTTTTGTTTACAGTGCATCTTTGGCTACTCATATTTTGTGTCCTTTACAGGCTGGTTGTTTCCTATATAGCTATCTAATAAGGCAGTTCAAGGCTTGCTACTATTCTCATTTTCTAAGCATTCTCACCCACATTAATAACCCCAATACCTATGTATATGAAAGGTATCCATGCATGTGTACCCCCAGACTAGCTCTCTCCCCTCAGTATTGGGCATTTCCAATACCTTTCGCAGCATCATCTCATACTCAACATATCTCAAACTAGGATCACATTCTTCTTCCTAAAGCATTTTCCCTAGCTCAGTTAATAGCATTATCATCCATACTTACTACTGTTAGCTTAAATATGGTGGAACTCGAAGTGCCATCTCACATAATTGGGTGGGAACCACATATTAAGATTGACAGAGAAGTAGAACAAAAGGAATCTAAGCCATTGAAAGCTCTGGAAAGCTTCTTCTCCAGTTTAAATGGCCTAACTCTTAGTTTAAATGACCTTCTTTTACATGAGAGAGAATTGAAAGTTCGTTTTTTTTTTTTAAAGCTACATATCTTCATGTATCTTTATAAATTATTTTATGCATTCTTACATAATAGGAAAATCCATGTAACTTAATGTAAACAAGAAGTACATCTTAGTACACATTAAAATATTTTAAAATTATTCAATTTTTTAAAAGTATTGTTGATATAACATAAAATTATCGTGTACTTCACCAGTAGTATCCTATCTGTATCCCACTTAGGGAATTCTAAGGAATGTGAAAATAAATTGATAGTCATTGATGTTGAAAATCATATGGACGCTTCAGAAGGACAGGTTCAAGTAGACTTGATAGAAAAGAAGAATATGAACCTGGATCACATAAAGGAGCAGAAATGAACCAACTGATTAGTGGAAGGGCAGGAAAAAAAAACATGATCTTAATTGTGATATTTTTTCTTCCAGTAGTTTTGGTTTTAACTTAGTTTTATTTATTTATTTTTTTGATGGACTAAAACCAGACTGATTAAAAAAAAATTGCATCAAAGATGATAAAGTCCTAATATCTGTGTTAAGTAAAGCATGAAGGCTAAACATATGGATAACTAAATCACACAGTTAGTAGAACTATAAAGAATAAAAAGAATGGGCAATGCTGATAATCATAAAAATGCAGATTAAAGGAGGATTCAAACTGTTTTGCCATTTAAATTAGCAATAACATGTACTTGCTAGGTTTTTATGAAAGTGGACTAATTAACATAATCTTATTGAAAGTTTGACAATATTTATTAAAATTAAATAAAAAATTCATAGCTCAAGAAACCCATTCCTGGAAATACATTGACCAGAAATCATTTGAAATAAATAAATACAGACAATTTATTCATTAGTTTTAACTAAATTCTAGAAAACCAGGGACAACATAGTCTATCAAGTCAAGGAAATTTATGTGGCCATGAGAAATTTTAATTATGTTGACAATATACCAAAATAGAGAAATAAGTATAGAATGATATTAAGTGAAAATAAAGTAAGAATGATAATTCAGGATTTTATTTATGCAAAAATATTGATTCATATGAATATTATCTGAATGAGCATCTAAATAATAAAGCACCCCATGTATTACAGTGATGTGACTGTGAGTACATTTTTTTTTAATTTCCTTTAATAATTCTATTATAGTATTGGTATAATTAAAAAGTAATCTGTTCTTTATATTGAATAAACTACCAGAATGGAAATCAAGAGGCTTTTAATTTGGTGCATCATTTTGGACCCTTTAACTTATATAGGTTTCAGTTTTTAAATTTATACTCTGTAAGGATTCAACCAGAGTTTTTCATGAGTAAGATCCTATGATTCTAACTCTCAGTTTATTCTAGTTACCTCAATAAAGCAAATTGTCTTCTTCCCTGTTTGTAAAAGTCTGATTTATTCACTCAATAATATTCCTTGACTCTTTCAGATGCAAAGTCATTTGCTAGTTCTTATAAAGAGGAGGGAAAGGTCTTAGATAAATATGTGAACTCAAGAAACTCCATTTTTGCTGTTATGGAGGAACAAGACACAAGGCAGATATGTGATTAGGACCAAACTAGGCATACAGATACAGATTTGGAGTAAAAGAGTAAAAATGATCATAGATAGAATCCTCAAGAATATAGTTAGTCTCAATAATAAGTATGATTTGGATGCGTGGAGATGAGGATGGGGTGGATTAGGTATTTCAGGCCAAGGAAATTGCATTAGCAAAATATGGAATTAGGATAGTGAGGATTGTGAGGAAACAGTTCTTTGCCCAGTTTGAAAGATGCATAGAAAATATGAGAGAGCAGAAAGAGAGAGTGTTTGAATGACTCATTGGGACCAGGGCCATTGTGAAGCAGGGCCGTCTGCACAACTGCTTTCAGAAGCAATGAAAAGACTTCTGCCCAGTTCTTTGTGGTAGACCCTAAGGGTGCTCCAACATAGCCACCATGACTTGGATGACAGAACAGCCTTGGTGGAGTAAAGTGGTCAAATGGATGTGTCAGAAGCCACGTCCCCCATTCCCCACCAGTTGCATCTAGCAGCAGAACCAGTAAAAAACATATTCTCCATTGAGGAACTACATAAGTACAGAGAAATCATGAGCCATTAAAAACAGCTGCTCTACTTGGGAATTTTGCAATGAGGTTAAGTCAAGACTCAGCAGTGGCAGGCAGCAAGTTTCTCTGAAAGGTCAGAAGAGATGGGTCTTGACCTGTCATTGCCCAGCAGAGAGACCCTTTCTCTATTATCCCCAATTGATGAATTATCATTTTAGAAGGTAACAGGAAAGAGAAGAAATCCAAAAGAATGCATTTTACCACAAGATTTTGTTTTATTCAAAGAAGAAGACATGTTTTTGTGAATTCCCAATCGGTAAATTTTGTCTCTGTATTCCCTCTCACTATGAATAACATCATAACAGTTATAGAGAATAAAATAACTAGATTTGTATTGTACATCTGAGTGCAGTATGTAAATGTGTAACCCTACTATGGAGATTTAAATCCTAGTGAGTTAATTTACTAGTATATGACTACAAGGAAATTACTAAACTTCTTTAAACCTTAGTGTCCTTAAATGGTAATATATATTTCATGGAGTAATTTTGAAAATTATTAGTAATAAAATCTAATTTTAAGCTTATTATATGCCGCGCACTATGCTAAGCCTTTTATAATAATTACCTCCTTTAATCCAGACAATAGCCCTAAAAAGAAGTCATTTCAGTTTATCCCAATTTTACAGATGAATACACTCTGGCTTACAGCAATGATTCTCAAATGTTAATGTCAACTCTAATGGAAATGTTTTTAAAAATGCAGATTCTGAGTCAGTTGTTCTGGTGTGGGACTAAGAGTCTGATTGTTTAAATTCCCAGGTTTTATTCATTAATGTTTTCATGAATTAACATCCTGACTTCCCTGTTGCTGCTGGACCAGAGAAACACTTCCAGTGGCAAGTATTTCATGAGTTAGTAAATAGCTAAGGCAAATAGTTGATAAGCATGGGGTTTAAATTCAAATCCATCTGAACCCCATGAGTCTGTGAATATTCACTAGGCTCTGCCAAGGAAAAATGGAAAATTGAAAGTAGTTCACAGAAACAGAACACAGGGGGCCTTTGTGGAAGGTGTGGAAACTGATCAAGGCCTGATCATGAATTCCTTGGGCACGCTAAGACTTCGAAAGTGTCAAAGTAGTGGCAAAGTTAAGCACCTGGAACAAATCGGTGCTTAAAAACTTTAGTTTCATTTCTCTCACAAAGAAAATGGCAAAGAGCCAGAGTCCATTATGGTAATTTCCAAACAAAATATATGTGACCTTTTCCTGTGTGTCACCACAATGCAATGAATGCTTTGCTGAATAATATGGAATGATGTCAATATGCCGAAGAATGGTATCATTAGACTTTTTTCCTGAGTAACCTCTCTTTTATGGTGGGCTGAATCTTTGAAAGGAATTACAAAGTAATTTCTAGTAGTAAGCTTGGTTTCTATTTCAGCAGCTCATTCTTACAAGCATCTAAGGTACTTTGCCTTGTGGGTATAAAAAAAGCATGGTTGACGAAAATACAGTTATGGTTTCATGACAGATAAAATCAAATCCACCATATCACAGTGTGATGGAAAAGGCTTCAGAAATTAAAACCACATGGTCTTTGGAAAGATGATATTCAGAACCACAAAGAAACTTTAGAGTGAGAAGCGTTTTTTTGTTCAATATATTTTATTAACGCTAAAGTATCTGGTGGGCTTTCTGAAGCACCCTTAACTTTGAGAATTTAGCTGAATCCATTGTGTACAACGGAGTAGGTATATTGTGTCAATTAGACTATGACATGCCCTATAATCTGAAATTTAAAAATCCATTTATCAGTCCTCTGACAGAAGGAATCGTTACTTTAGGGCAAAAGGTAAAACCTATTATGAGAAATTTCTGAATTTTTTTCCTCAGGATGACAGTTTACATAGAGATTAGAACTGATGCACACCAAAAATGAGCTACAATGCTATTGAGATCAGAAATGATAACCTGTGAAGGAAAATGTTAGAGACTCTAGCAGTTAGTATTAAAATAATTCTCATCTGTAGAATTTTGCAACTTACAGAATGTGGTTTCTAAAAGGCAACTCACCTGCAGAGTGTGTAGAAATGAGCTCTCTTGAGATGGGACAGTGAAAATTCTCTCTAAGTGATTTGGATCAGAATTAGGATTGAGGATCTCTGAAAACTTTTCTGCAACTGCCTAATTTGAGCCTCCTAGTAACTCTGAGAAGTAATCAGGGCAGGTTTTATTTTCCTATTTTGTGGATGTAAAAGAATGGATCCCCAGAGAGGCTAAGAAATTTGACCAAGTTTATAAAGCTAATGACATTTTGGAAAGGAAAATAGAAGACCTCTTCTGATTCAAATCTAATGTTTTATCCTCTGTTATTTTAAACTGCCTAAACTAAGCCCTCCCTTGGGCCAATATCCTAATGTAGAAACTTGAGAGAATGAAGCAGTGGAAAAGCAATATAATAAATGATGCCATCAGTAATCAGTATTGATTATTGTTATTTTTATGTGTTTGATTTGATAGCAATTGCTTTATTTGAGATATGTATCTAGAAGGCCTAGGATGGGAAGAAAAAGTTAGCATCTATAAGAAGACCATATCTTGAATATCTTATTAAATACTCTCTGCATCTTTACAATATCTTTTGGACATTTGGCTCTCCATAATAACCCATGATACAAGGACTATGACGATGAATCTGGGGTGAGGGGATTAAATGGGCATATTTGGGTCCTTTAGAGCCCAGCCTAACTGAGGACACTGAGCTTTACTTTTAAGACACTAAATCCTAGAGAAAGAACAAATTTGAGGGCAGCGATAAGTACTTGCAAATAAGCATGGAAGAAGAAAAGGCAAGGTATTTGCTATAGTCTTAATGAGAGGATTGTGGTAAAGAAGAGGCAGTGAAAATGGAAATAAGGGGTGGAGTGGAATGCACAGCGGAGGTGCAAGCAGCTGGATTGGGAGTTGAGGTCAAGTAACTAATGTGCTAGAATTTCAGCACCTAGAAGATGAAAATACCATGAATATAAGCAAGAAAGTCAGGAGAAAGAAGTACATTCTGGAGGAGATGACGATTCAGTATTAGGCACATTGAATTTAAGGTGAGTTTAAGAGAGCCAGATGGCAATACTGAGTAAGCAGCTGAGCAAAGGACTTGAAATTTACCAGGAAGATCATATGTACAATTTAATTTTTGACACAGCAAGGGGAAAACTGGAAAAAGAAGTTTTTGTGAAGAGCTTTGAGCAATGCCAAGGTGGTAGGAGAAGGAAGACACTCCTGGAAAATACAGGCATACCCCATTTTATTGTACTTTGCAGATATTGCATTTTTTGCAGGCAAAGTTCACGGCAATTCTGTTTTGGTCAAGTCTATTGACACCATTTTTCCAACAGTAGTTGCTCACTTCATGTTTCTGTGTAAGATACTGGTAATTCTCGTGGCATTTTAAGCTTTTCTTTATTATTGTTATATCTGTTATGGTAATCTGTGATTTCTGATCTTTGATATTACTATTTAATTGTTTTAGGGCTCCATAAATTGTTCCTCTGTGAAGCGAAAAACTTAATTAATAAATGCTGTGTGTGTTCTGACTACTCTAGAGATCAGTCATTCTCTTGGCACTTTCCTTCTTTGAGACACAACAATATTGAAATTAAGGAATTAATAACCCTACAATGGCCTCTAAGTGTTCGAGGGAAAAGAAGAGTCACACAATCTCTCACTTTAAATTAAAAGCTAACATGATTAAACTTAGTGAGGAAGGTAAATCAAAAGCCAAGATAGGCTGAAAGCTAAGCCTCTTAGACCAAACAGCCAAATTGTGAATACAAAGGAGAAGTTATTCAAGGAAAGTAAAAGTGCTACCCCAGTGAGCACAAATATAAGAAAGTGAAACAGATTTATTCCTGATAAGAAAGTTGTAGTGGTCTAAATAGAAGATTTGGCCAGCCGCAACATTTCCTTAAGCCAAAGCCTAATTCAGAGCAAGACCCTAATTCTCTTCAACTCTTTGAAGTCTGCGAGAGTTTAGAAATCTCCAGAAGAAATGTTGAAAACTAGCAGAGATTGACTCATAAGGTTGAAGGAATGAAGCTGACTCCATAGCATCAAAGTGTGAAATGAAGCAGCAAGTGCTAATGTAGAAGTTACCGCAAGTTATCCAGAAGACCTTGCTAAGATGATTGAAGAAAGTCGCTATACTTAGCAAAAGAATTCAATGTAGATAAAACAGCCTTCTGGTGGAAGAAGATGCCATCTAGGTCTTTCATATCTAGAGAGGAGAAGTCAATGTTTGGCTTCAAAGCTTTGAAGAACAGGCTGACTTGTTACAGGTTAATGAAGCTGGGGCCTTAAATTGAATCCAGTGCTCACTCACCCTTCCAAATATTCTAATGCTTTTAAGAATTATGCTAAGTGTACTCTGCCTGAGCTCTATCAATGGAATAACAAAGCCTAGAAGACAGTACATCTGTTTACAATATGTTTACTGAATAATTTAAGCCCACTTTTGATACCTACTACTCTGAATAAAAAGATTCCTTTCAAAACACTACGCATTGACAATGCACGTGGTTACCCAAGAGCTCTGATGGAGATGTACGAAATTAATGTTGCTTTCATGCCTATTCACACAACCTTCATTCTGCAGCTCGAATACCGAGGAGTAATTTTGATTTTCATGTATTTTTATTTAAGAAATATATTTTATAAGGTTGTATATAACTCCATTGATAGTGATTCATCTGATGGGTGTGGGCTAAGTTGAACACCTTGTAAAGAAGGAGTCACCATTATTGATGCCATGAAGAACATTTTACATTCATAGGAAGAAGTCAAAATATCAATGTTAACAGGATATTGGAAGAAGTTGATTTCAAACCTCATGGATGAATTTGAGGGGCTCAAGACTCAGTGGAGAGAGGAACTAAAGATGAGGTGAAAATAGCAAAAGAGCTAGAATTTGAAGTGGAGAATGAAGATGTGACTGAATTGCTACAATCTCATTATAAGTTTGAATGAGTGAGTGGTTGCTTCTTATTGATGAACAAAGAAAATTGTCTCAAGATAGAATTGATACCTAGTGAAGATGCTAGAAACATTGTTGAAATGACAGCAAAGGATTTAGAATGCTACATAGACTCAATTATTGAAGTAGTGGCAGGGCTTTAGGGGATTGACTTCAATTTGGAAAGGAGTTCTACTGTAGGTAAAATGCTATCAAACAGCACCGCATACTACAGAGAAATCTTTCCTGAATGGAAGAGTCAATTGATGTGGCAAACCTAATTGTTGTCTTACTTTAAGAAATTGCCACAGCCACCCCAACTTTCAGCATGCACCATCCTAATCAGTTTACAATTTGTAAAAGCTCTTCAGATACTGGTTAACATTTTTATGGGTTTTTTTTTTGCATGGGCAGGCTACGGGAATCAAACCCAGGTCTCTGGCATGGCAGGCAAAAAATTCTGCCACTGAGCCACCATTGCACCACCCTGAATTTTTTAAGTTAAGGCATGTACATTGTGTTTTTGGACATAATTGTACTGCACGCTTAGACTACAGCATAGTGCAAACATGACTTTATATGTACTGGGAAACAAACAAAAAATTGCATGACTTTCTTTATTGCACTATTCACTTTATTGCAGTGGTATGGGACCAAACTCACACTATCTCTAAGGTATGCTATAAGTGAGGAGCAAGTATAAAGATGTGAAAAGAATGTGTTTGATGTTACAGAAATAAAAAAGGGAGAGAGTTTCAAAAAGGACATACTAGTATCTAGTACCTGAAGAAATCAAAGAGAATGAGCCCTGAAGCAAAGTCTTTCAAAGACTTAGGTGACAAGTGGTGGGAGGCAGGGCCATACAATTGTGGGTTATAAGCTGGATGAATTGAGGTAAACATAGACTGTGGAGAATTTTAACCGAATCTAAGTTATAGTACAGTGTTTTCTTTCTGCAGATGAGAAGAGTAAGGGAGAAAGAGGTTAAATGCTTTGCTCAAAATCAGTTTCCTAGGACTGATGCCAAAGAATCTCATTGAGTACTTTATGCATTGCACCTATACTACGATACCTCATATGCCTGTATTCCAACCTCTGATATTGAGCTCTTAGATAAACCAGTAGCTACTACAGAGTTATCAAGGAATTATTTGTCTCTATCTGTTCTTTCCATCCTCCATGCCTTTCTCAAACAAGCCATGTGCGTGTGTGTGTGTGTGTGTGTGTGTGTGTGTGTCTGTGAGAGAGTATGTGAGTCTGTGTAGACTTATTCTTATCAAGTATTTCCAGTTTCAGGACATAGCAGCTAGGTTTGGAACTACTTGATATACAAAGCCATGCAAATATTATTTACAGTGTAATCTCAGTAAAGTGGATTTCTATTTCAGTAATACCCATTCATTCACTCTATGCATATATATACATGCAAATAAAGGAACAGTGATTGTGCAGGAGTTTGTAGATTAGCAGATTGCACAGAAATTGATAAATCACTCCTTAGCAAGATGGCTTGTTATTTTAACCAAAAATCACAGCATTATTTGTAAGATACAGCTCGTTAGCATATCAAAAGCTGATTGTAAAAATTAATATCATGAACTAAATATTGGTTTTGTTGTTGTTGTTTTTATCCCTGGAATCTAGGGAGGTGCCAGACCCTCAGAGAATCTTGGTAAAGATTTAGTAAATGGATGAATAAATGCATGAAGACATCTGATTTTTAAAAAATTTTCTTTATTAGAGAAGTTGTTACAGAACAATCATGCATAAAACACAGGATTCCTGTGTACTACCCTATTAACACCTTGCATTGGAGTGGAACATTTGTTACAACTGGTGATAGTATATTTTTAGGACATTTGATAGTCTTAAAACCACCTTGAGAAGCTAGCAGAAATTAGTCAATATTCAAGCCAATAAGCCATCTTCTTTAGCTGGTTAATATCATTCATTCAGCGAGCATTAATTCAGAATTTACTATAAGTTCCAGAGCACAGCAAGCACAAACAGTGTCTCTTCTCCCTGACTCAGAGGCAAGTAAATGATAGCTACTATAATAAAAGTACTATAGGAGGATTTTACAAGATTCTCTTAATCCTCCTTTAGGAGTGCAGGTGAGGCCTCTGAGCAAGGCAGAATTTGAGATCCTGTTTTTAATCAGAGGGCTTAACACATCAGAAAAAATTAAAGTACGGTAAGAAATTGTCTGGCAGGTAGTGGGGTGAAAAGAGGATCGTCCTAGCAGATAGAATACCATATTTACAGGCACAGAAGAGAGAAGAAATATGATGCAAAACTAATATTTATTAAAGACATAATAAATGCCAGAAATTTTTTGAAGTACTTTACATACATTTTTCATTTAATCTGCACAACAGTTCTCTATACTCCTTCTTCTGTAGCTGCAGAAATGGAGTCTCAGAAAAGTTAAATAAGTTTCTCAAGACCACACACACTTTAGAATTTGAACTCAGGTCAGACTAAGCAAATCTGCTTAACCAAGAAGATATTTTATGTCTGGATCAGAATAACTGTAAGTAGTTCACTGGAGCTGCATACCAAATTGTGTGTAGTTAGGCGATACAGAAGCAGAAACTGAAAAGGAAGATTGGACCAGATGGTAAAGAGCCAAATGTGCTAACAATGTGGAGATTTTTCTTGAGGATAATAGGGTGTCACTGAAGTTTTCAAATGTCATTAAATAATGATATAATTGATTGATATTTTAGGATGCTTGCATTCTAGAATACATACAAAGCATTGGAGAGAGTGCAAGCATAGGTGATTGTTTCAATAAATGAGAAAACCAAAGTTGGAAGAACTGAGTTAAAAGGTTAGCAGCTTAAATTGAGGGGAGTAGAGATGTATAATTGAGACTGCAGACTTATTTGAATGTGTAGACTCATTAAATATAAAATATAAGAGAAAGGAAGCTTTGAAGATGCTTCCAATGTTGCTGATGGGAAATTGGATAGTTTGGGGTGCTATTAACCAACATGAGAAATACTGGAGAAAGAACATATTTTAGGGGAAGAAAATGAGGCTTAAATATGTTGATTTCAAGGGACAATTGGATATAGTATATTTTCTGATTTATTCCCTGCTTCCTTTCCATCCTCATCTCTCATTAATCTACATTTGAGCCTTATGTTCTAGCCATTCTGAGTTCCTTATTTGCACTTCTCTAACCTGGACATGTTCTTTCAATTTTAGATATTCACACATGCTGCTCATTTTCTTGGACTTCCCCTAATGAGGGTGGCTCTCCTTTGTTCACCATTAGCATTTCATGCATACCTGTATTAGAATTCATCATGACTCGTTGTTATTATGTATTTACCTGTCTGCTGCTCTCATTAAAATATAAGCCCAAAGTGGGTCCAGATTTAAGTCACTTTAGAATCTCAGGCTTAGAATTTTATTGGCAGATAATAGTTGTTCAACATGTTTGTTGAGCTAATAAATGCTTTAGAAACCAGGGAGATGGAATGGAGACATCAGTATATAGCTTTTTAATAAAAGAAATATTTGTTATAAAGGAAACTGAGCATGACAGATAAGAGCATGACTCTCAAGCAAGACTACGTGGATTTGAATCTTGTTCCATAATTATTAATCATAGGATTAATAACTCTTAATTACTAATTATTAATTATATAACTAAGTTTTAATTATTAGTTATTCCATCTTTACGATATTGGGAAAGTTACTTAAGTTCTCTCATTTGATTTCTTTATGTGTCAAATGGAGGAAATGGTATTTACTCATACAGTTTTTGAGAGCACTAGTTATATGTGTATGTAGTGCATGATACCTAACAATGTCTGATGCATGAGAGAACTCAAATGTTAGAGCTATCATTTCCTGATTGATTTGTTGGATTTTAGTCATATGGTAGGTTTTAATCACAAGTTTCCCTTTCTTTTCTTCTTACTCTCTCCCAAGATTATTTATCCCTTTCCTTAGGACCCTAAAGAAAACAAAGTTTTCACTTAACAATGAGTAATACTCTTTACCACCCAGCTCTGAAGGAGGCTGAATTTTGGCTAATTTCATGTAAGGGAAATGGTTGTCATTAGCATGTAAACAGCTTCCCATTAGTCTACCTAGCAGTCTGCCAGATAGCTGATTGATAATGTCAGTGTATCTCAAATTTTCTCAAATATCTGTAGTGCATGGTACCTAACAATGTCTGATGCATGAGAGAACTCAAATGTTAGAGCTATCATTTCCTGATTGATTTGTTGGATTTTAGTCATATGGTAGGTTTTAATCACAAGTTTCCCTTTCTTTTCTTCTTACTCTCTCCCAAGATTATTTATCGCTTTCCTTAGCACCCTAAAGAAAACAAAAGTTTGCACTTAACAATGAATAATACTCTTTACCACCCAGCTCTGAAGGAGGCTGAATTTTGGCTAATTTCATGTAAGGGAAATGGTTGTCATTAGCATGTAAACAGCTTCTCATTAGTCTACCTAGCAGTCTGCCAGATAGCTGATTGATAATGTCAGTGTATCTCAAATTTCTCTTTTAAAATATACTGAAAAGATATTTGAGTCAACTACACGATAAAAAATCACAAAGCAAGATATGTAACATGTAAGTTTATTACAAAATACACCCTCAACTTCTGAACACTTGTTGTCTTAAAGTTTTTTGCCACTAATCACCAAAGCTCAGTTTTCCTAACAGACTTGAATAAGGTTTATATCATTTTGAAAATATATTGATTATATATGCTAGGATATGATTTTATTTGTTATAACTAAATCAAATGTGAGCATTTTTGCTTAGTGTTAGTTGTTATATTCCTGAAAAATGCCCCAAAATGTTCAAATACAGAAGTCTGGTCATTTTCAATGATTTAAAAAATAATTAGCTAAAATTGCACTGTTTTTGTATGCTTCTATACAAAACATACAAAATATATTTCTATACAAAATATGTTTCTATACAAAATATAGATGTTGCATGAAAATGTTGGCTATAAAAATACGAAAGTTAAGAAATTTTATTTGCAATTATAATTCGATTAAGGTTTTACGTGTATTCTTTAGACAAGTGATTTACTCATAACCAACTAACATATGATTCTATAGAGAGCACTCCCCAAAGCAAATTCATTTAATAATATCCATCTGTGTGACCTAGTGATAAATTAAGAATTAAGAATCAAGAATGTTTAATAGAAGGTTAAAGTACTCACCCCAGACTACTTATTAATGCCTTTTAAATAAAATATATTCTACTCTGTACCTAGATTTGAAACATTTATTGCATACTGGATATATTCACTATTTTGAAACATTTTAAAGTGTTATGTAAATTTTAAAATTATTGGAAAATATCATATCATTCCATTTTGACTAAAGAAAATAGGAAAATAGAAAATTAGTTGGTCATTGCATTTATGCTCTAAGCTCTTTTATTCTCAATAAGAAATATATTTGTAAACATTCTGAAGAGTAGATAAATGTAAATATTTGGAAAAGAACCAAAGTTCGTTTTTATATTTGTATCTTAAAAAGAGCTCCATTGCTTGCCACAAACTGATGTAATTGTGAACTCAGAACATTAAAATCTGAGTGAACCAAAATTTATATTTACACATAGGGAAGGCTAGTCATGTGTCCTCCCCAAACAATCTACAAAGGTGTGGCAGAATTATGAGAGTGAAGTGCAATTCTGTGGACTGTCAAACACCAAGCATTGAAGACAACGTGCCTGCTATATTAACATATTCAGAACTTTCTAGTGAAAGTTTGCTAATAAAAACACTTTAATAGCTATAGCATTAAATTCAGAAAAAAAACAGGAGCTCCACTGAGTATGACCTAAAGAACTAGATTTTTCAGATGGATGTTGCTGATATTACATAATAACATTAGTATTGGAGAAAAAAATCGGCAATAGTACAGCTTTTGAGGTCTGCCTTTTATGAAAAATATAAAACATTTTTCTTTGTGGGGGAGGGGCAGCAAAAAAGCCTGCTAGACCAGGCAAGAAGCTATATATTAATATTGAATTTCAATGGACTATTATATTAATACTCATTTATATCTATTGACCTATACGTGCACAAAATTAGTATTAATTATAAAATTGTCATCACCAGAGCACTGGTCTTGTTAATTTGTTTGTTATAATGTCTTAAATTTGGAGAACTAGATTAAAAAAAAGAACAAAGATTTTGCTTAGGTAAAAGTGTTTCTCTCCTCTCAAGAAAAGAATATCATTAGAATTATTTAATGGCCTTAAGTTGATCAAAAATGAATATAAAGTCCCTACTTTTTAAAGCATAAACTGTATCCAATAATCAGGGTGTCAAAAGGGCACAAAGTGAAATGTAATTTATTTGAGATGGAAAAAAAATACGATTGCTAAAAAAGAATAAGAAATCCACTTTAAGAACTAATTCTGAAAAAATATAAAGGTAATTTTGATAAAATGCTGACAACAGATAATAAATGACTCAAAGCTACATTAAAAAAAGGTTGGCAATGGCCTGTTTCACTCAATTTCCTAATGGATGTGTTGGTAATTTCAAATTCTTCCTAATACTTTTAGGTCTTACATTCTCTGAAAGCATTGGTTTATTATTAAGCAAAAGTTAGAATGTTAGTGCTATTCAGCACTATAAAATGAGGAAATAGTATACTGTGAAGCATTGAAACGTTTTTTCTTCTGTATTATCTTTAGGAAGTAAAAGGGAAATATCAAAAAAAAAAAAGAAAAACAGATGTGGTCTTCCTTTTTTGGGAGTTTTGTGAATTGGATATTCCAAAACATCCTCCCATTTAAAAGTATTATAAATGATGGGCACAATGCCATAATTATTATTTTAAGTGCCAATTTGAGAGTATAAGAGAATAGAGAAATCCCAAGGTTAAAAATTAAGAAGAAGGTGGAAAAAATAGATGATGAGAGACTTTACCAATATTAATCTTCCTGTTTAAAGTCCAAAAAGAGATCTAAAGACAAGTGCAGAAAAGCATGCAAGATACGTTGGAAATGAGACCACTTCTGAAACCATCACTCATGAAAAATTATACTTTTGATATAAAGAGTCAGGGGAGAGGTAAGGAAAAAGTGGCAATAGAAGATAAGAAGAAAAGGTATCTGAGCCTGGGCTCTGGATAGAAAACTATCTCACTTTAGAAATTAAACCATAAAACTGTTTTTGTATGGTTTGGTGTTTGAACTTTTATTACCAGGTTGCCCCATGTACAGAAGCCAATAAATTAATTGATATGGTCTTGGAAAAGACAATAATTGATATGGTCTTGAATTTATGACAGAAGTTAAAGCAAATATCACTTTATGGAACCAAATCTTTCAATGGTGTTCCCATCAATTAAGATCAGACAAACAAAAGCTCACAGTCTAAAATTGTAGAGACTGTAAGGAAATAGCTAGAATGGCTCGAAAGAAATAACATTCAGAGAAGTATACCCTCAAGTACTATTGATATTGGAATTCTTGGAAATCCAATATCTGTTAGAAACGTATACAGAAATAAAGCAAGGCATCCAAATAGAGAACAACAACAACAAAAAAATAAGAGACTCGGTGACTATACAGGAGAAATAAGAGGCAGAGCCATTAGGAATGGAGAAGGTAAGACAGATTAAAGACCTTTTTAAGGGATAAAGTCAATACATATCAGTGATGAGGAAAACTGATGAAGTAGTGTGAACTTTATGTCTCTCTATAAAATGTTCTGTATTCTAAATGGTCTCCTCAGTTCCAAAACTTTGGACTTTACCAGATTATGCTGATATGATTGTCCTGACTTCAAATCTAATTCCTTGCTTGAGTTATTCTTTTGTTTTCTCATCTCTGACATTGAATTTCTTGATTTCAAATAAAAACATTCCTAGAGCAATAGCGTGGAAAAGCTCTAAGCATATTTTTACAGTAAGTGAAGTCATATGGCCCTGCCTAACCCATCGATCCCAAGAATGATACTAAAATCCAGGTGACATCACTCATTTTATATTGTCTCATAGACTAATGCTACTCAAAATATGACTCATGGACAGGTGACAAAAGTCTATAAAATGTTTGTTGCTTGTCAGAGATAAAATGAGGAGCTTCTATAGAATATAAATCCAATAAGTCACTAAGTACACTCTATTTCAGCTAACATTTCTAGTAACTGTGCCTCAATACATATCGTGGTGCAAGTCCCCATCTCATTTTGGTCTGGCACCTTAAGTAGCACTGCCCTATATACTTCTAGCACCTAGGATAGTTCCCAGAACATAATAGCTGTTAAGTAAATATTTGTTGAATGAAAAATTTGACTCAATGTACACAGGTGTCACATGTAAAATTTAACAGGCAATATTTTTACATTTATATTAACATTTCACTAATATCCTATCTAACTGGCAACTAAGGGCTGTTAGGCACATTGTTCTAGTTTGCTAGGTGCTAGAATGCAATTTGCCAGAAACAGAACAGCTTTTAAAAAGGGGAATTTAATAAGATGCTAGTTTATAGTTCTAAGGCAGAGAAAATGTAGCAATTAAAACAAGTTTATAGAAATGTTCAATTTAAGGCATCCAGGGAAAGATACCTTGATTCAAGAAGGCCGATGAAGTTTAGGGTTTCTCTCTCAAGTGAGAAGGTACATGACGAATACAGTCAGGGTTCCTCTCTCATCTGGAAGGACACACAGCAAACATGGTGTCATCTGCTAGCTTCTTCTCCTGGCTTCTTGTTTCATGAAGTTCCCCGGGAGGCATCTTCCTTCTTCATTTCCAAAGGTCACTGGCTTGTGGACTGCTTCATGGTACTGCAGCATTCTCTGCTGTCTCCAAATCTCCTTCATTCTCCAAGATGTTTCCTCTTTTATAGGACTCCAGAAACTCACCAAGACCTGCCCAAATCGGTACAGACATGTCGTCACCTAATCCAGTTTAACAACCACTCTTGATTAAACCACATCTCCAGGGAGATGATCTGATTACAGTTTCAAACATACAGTATTGAATAGAGATTATTCTACCTTTATAAAATGGGATTTTGATTAAAACATGGCTTTTCTAGGGGACATACATCCTTTCAAACCAGCACACTCCCTTTGAGAGGAACAATTTTAAGATAGTCTCAAAAGGAATAAAGCATTCAAAAAACTATGTGCATTTTCTCTTAGTGAAAGCTATTTACTCCCAGAATTAATAACAGCATGCTTGCTATAGCAGAATTTGTGTATGCTTGCTTTGATGGAAAGTTGTATTAAAATCTTAGAGCCTGAAGACCATCCTACCACTTCCCCTAATTATAGAAGACTAAATATTCCGTCCATACAGAGACTATATTTCCACTATCTTTACAGTGAAATACCTGAAAATTTGATCCTTTTTGCTCATTGCATGATCAATAAACCTACATGTGGGCTTCTTACATCATTAAGGTTTGTATCACAATTCTACTATTAGAAATAACTAATTATCCTTCCAGTTCTCCCTAATATAAAGAAGGGAAATCTTTAGGGTTTAAACCTTTATGCTGTTCTGATATAGTACTTCAAGCTTTGGCATACAGTGACTATTTCTATTTTGCAGGAAAAGGTTGAGACAGCATTGATTGGCTTGGTTTTAAATTTTTATTTGAATCAGGGGAAACACTAAAACTTTAAGTGTGATGCTATAGTGGCAAAAGTCACAAGCACACTGTAGTTTACTTATTTTAATTAGAGAAACAGCTCACAGCCAAGATAGGCACAAGTTATTTTCTAGGGCAGACTGAAGCCAGCCATACTATTGCCCTATAAAGCAGCACTTTAATTGTGGGCTTTACATAGTGACTTCTTCCAAGAAGACTGTATGAAGGGGTGAGAGGGATGAGAAAGAGACTAACATTACGATGGAGAATCCTGAAAACACGACCTCAACCAGACGACTGTGCTCAACATCAATAGTGGTGAATTGTGTTGATAGTACATGCTCTTGTTATGTTTATGGTGAAAGTGTCATTTCGCCTTTGTGATCTTGCTCCCCCAATCCAAGTCTAATCATGAGGAAAACATCAGGTAAATCCCATTCTACAAAATAATCTGACAAGTAATTCTCAAAACTGTCAAGGTAAACCAAAACAAAATCTAATTAACCGTCACAGCCAAGAGGAACCTAAGGAGACATGTCAATTAAATGCAATATGACATACTAGATGTATTCCAGAAAGAAGACATTAGGAAATCTGAATTAAGTATGAAATTTATTCAATATAATGTGTTGTATAGGTTCATTAATTGTTACACTATGCCATACTTTTGTAAGATGCTACTCATAGGGAAAACTGGGTGCAGGATATGTGGGAACTTTCTGTGGAGAGAAATCACTTACTGTATAAGTCAGGATAACCAAAACCACTTGAAATAATTCAGAGGGAATTTAATACCAGTAATGGATTGCACAACTATTGGAAGAACAAAGAAACCAAACAGAACAAGGTGGAAGCTACCACACCAAAACAAGCTGGAAGGTACCACGACTCTTAAAGCTGCTGGGACAATGGGAGGTGATGGTGTTAGCAGAGCTCAGGAACATATCACTGAGAATAAACTGGGACTGTAGTGAACCTTTCCAGTGGGAGCTGGGACCACAGAGGGAGGCAGAATTTGGTGGGTAACTGAGGTCATAAAAGTGATGTAGATCATGCAAGAAATGCCACCAGTGGCAGAAAGAAAAAAAAACAAGAAATACTTTGGCTATTTCCACCATCCAGTTTTCTGCTAGTATCTCCCGTTGACTAAACCAACTAGAAGTCAGAGTGCATGGAAATCTGGGGAATGGAGCTCTGTGAGGTAGAGAACAGGGATAGCAAAGGGGAAAAAGGCTATCTGGGAACAATGATACAGATAACAACTGCTCAAAGCTTTCCTTCATTCAAATTCTTATATGTTTTACATTAAAAATGAGAATACTTGCAAAAGCTATGGCCTTATTTTTCTCTTTAGATGGGAAGGGAATAAGAAGACTAAATTTACCTGCTTCTGGGACTCTAATTGCCAGCTAGTAATCTTCATTTTTACCACCTACGTCCTCCCTCTTCTTTTTCATTTTTTTTGAAGCAATATACTTTCAATCTTTCATTATTCAGGACTGGCATTACTCTTCATAGGCAGTGTTATTTCATACATTTTAACTTTGGGAATCAACTGTGAAATTTTCTTGAATTATTTTTACTCACTAGAGCCTAGTCATCTCATTGTAGAAAGCAAATGTCAAGAGATTTACTAGTTTAATAAGAACATTTGTTGAAACAAAATTTGAAAAAAGACTTTGTTCATTTACTTTGTCTTTGAAGCAAGAAAATAAGAGGAGCTCTTGGTGATTGAGAACTAGTTGAGTACTATGAATTTCATAGTATGGCCAAATATATCAAGTCCCTGGGATTAAACAATGTCTTAAAAGGGAAAAGGCATGATTTCTTTGGGCGGGGCATATCAGGAAGCACAAAAAGCATAAAATTTATTTGAGGCTTGTGTAAATTAAAGTTACCAGATGTTCCATCTTGTCGAGTTATAACTTAATTTTCATTAAGATTGTTTGAAGAAATATCATTATTCTCTTTGGAACTCAAACTCAGGTTTTGAACTGAGAAGCTGAGAGTGAGTTAAGTTATAATCCATCAGATCTAAATTAAGAGACTGCTCTTAAAAGAAGGACCTTCTTCCTGCAATGTTTGATAACATTGCTACCTTTCCAAAATTCTTGGAAGCTCTTAGTTGATGTTCTCCCGACAATAAGATCCCTTGAGGTCATGAAAATTGAAGGAACAAGTTAATTTTCGGGAACCATAGTTAAAACAGAATCAACATTGATACCAAATTAAAAACAGAATATACAAAAACAGGCACGAAAGTCTTACAATCCAGCAGTTGAATGGCACTGTCTATATAGGCATATTACTTTTTATATAGAGTTTACTGTGCTATATATATATATGGACTGAAAAACAAATTCAACGGTGTGTTTTATATCCCAAGACATGTTACACCACTTAGCCCCACTATGAGGGGCCTGAGGTTATAATTATGGCAATGAGGATAAGATGCTGACTCCATGCTCCATTTTCAGAACTAATTTCAGCATATACCAGGGAGGTCATCATTACTTTGAAAAAATGTCATGGAAAGTTTAATAATGGGATTTAAGTAGAATAGTTGTACATGAGAAAATTAATACGATGCACTTTGACATCATATCCAATACAGTAATGGCTAAACTCATAGGGGTGAGAATAGGGAGAAGGATATACACAATAGAAGAGGTGTATGACCTTTGGCCAACATTACCCCTGCATCAGAGCTATGAAATGCAAAGAAGAATAGATGCCTTAGAACTACTCATTGGTGATGGGAGCTTAGTCTCTCCAAAAGTAGCCATCAGCAAGATTGATAGTACATAGCCTCAAATCTCTTCCCAGGATGAAACTTAATCTTAGTGCACAAAATAATCATTTTTTTTTCCTGTATCCCCCTGATTCCACAATGTATGTCATCATACAAAGTAAAGATACATCAAATATTCTAGCTGGGAGATACTTCTCTTTTCTAAACCTCTGAAGAGACTGTGGCCTCTTCAGTTTTCCAATCCGTCCTGCATACTGCTTCCAGCCTCAACTATTTTAAAAAGAAAACAAGCAAGCAAGCAAACCAACATAGCTGTAGAGCTGTAGCAGAAACAGTATAAAAGATTGATATACCAAATGTAGGAAAATGGGCAATTGGAATGGTTAGTACAGAAAAGGCAGGGGGCAAGGATTAAAGTCTGTGAGTTTATTGACGAACTGAATTAACAAACATGTCAAATAAAATTAACAAAGGGTCAAAACTTTGTCAAGGATGAGGGTGGCACCAGGTGATATGGCAACAGATTGACAGGCAGAAATGAGGAAAAGCAAAGGAGAAACCCGGGTAATTGCCTTAGGAAGTGGATGCATTGCTCCTCAGTTAGCAAATGCAGTGGTCTAAGAATATGTTTCCCAGAGCAGCAACAATGGGATCACCTGGAACTTGTCAGCAATGTAAATTCTTGGGACCACCCAGATCTACTCAATCAGAAACTGGGCCCCTCATAGTGGGGCTAAGTGGTGTAACATGTCTTCAAGGTGATTCTGATGCACACAAAAATTTAAGAACTGGGCTTGTGGGTGTGTTCTCAATTTCTTTATTTTGTTAAAGTTCATGCATTTATGTAAAGTCTTTCTTAATGAAATAGTAAGACTAAGTTAAAGTTGCAAACATTCCAGAATTAGTGAATGATAAAGGATCATAATTTTTCCTAAAGTCCTTGTTTATTCTTAGTTCACCAGTCTCAACAGTATTTAATTGTGGCCCTAAATCTTGTAGTCATTAATCTTTATAGACTGAATAGTATTATTTTGTAAATGAAAATCTGAAAGAAATAAAAAGCACAGGGATGAAGTAAAGGCATATATTTTGAATAGTAAAATATTAGCTTAAAGGCACATGAGAATAGGTAAAGTAGTCAATTACATTATTTGGATAAATAATGACAACCAGAACACGTGTTTTGTGGCTATTGTTATTGTTTCCTACCATTATTTAATGCTTAATAAAATTTAGTACATTAGAAATTTGACATTTTTCTCAACTTGAAGAGATATTGCAGTGGTTATAACTGGATTTGCTTTTATTACTTAGAATGCCAGGGAATATAGGGCCATGAATATGAAGATCATTTTATAGTACAATAAGTATCGTAATGTTTAACAAATGAGATAACTTCGTGCTTCGTAAATTATAATTTACTATGTATATATAAGATATGAGTACCACTTATACAAATATAAGAGAGTAGTTTATTGAGAAAAGATGCTTAATGAATGCCAATGATTAAAACTTCATTTTTTAAGAATTGTTAAAAAAAAAAAGCGCAGAAAGAAGGAATTCTAATTTGCAAAATTCTGTTTTATTGAGTTCTCATTAACTGATGAACCAGTGGGATAATTAATGCTTTAACATTTAAAGCTAATATTATTTAATAACCAATTTTTGAAAACTGCTTCACTGAATTGGAGGCATTTTCAGAGGTGTAACAATTTGAAGCTATTATGTACCCCAGAAAAGCCATGCCTTTTAAGCACCATTCAGTATTGCTGAGTGAGATCTTCTTTATTGTTTCCATGGAGATGTGACCCACCCAATTATGGGTGGTAACTTTTGATTAGATCGTTTCCATGGAGATGTTTCTCCACCCATTTAAAGTGGAGTTGCTTACTGGAGCCCTTTAAGAGGCAACCTTTTTGGAAAACGCTTTAAAGTAAACAAAACCCATGTGGCCAGAGATCTTTGGAGATGAAGGAAAATGCCCCTTTGGAAAGCCTTTGAAGAAGCTGGGAGAGAAAGCTGGCAGATGTCATGTGCCCTCCCAGTTGACAGGCGTCCAGAAGCCAAAGACCCCAGAAAACACCAGCTGGGTGCCTTCCCAGCTGACAGAGGGGTTCCAGACAGCATCAGCTTTTCTTGAGTGAAGGTAACTCTTGTTGGTGGTGCCTTGGACATTTTCATGGCCTTAGAACTGTAAACTTGCAACTTAATAAATTCTTTTTTTAAAAGCTTTGCATTTCTGGTATATTGCATTCTGGCAACTTTACAAACTGAAACGAGAGGTTATGAAGCTTAGTGTATTAATTCTCAAAAAACATTTTAAACTGCCTAAAGAAACAGATTACATATTGAAATTCTTAATAAAATTTCACTTTAAACTATTGTAAGCCCTACTAACATAGTTTAAAACTACTTATTATAAACATTTTGCTTGGTTTTTACTTTAACACACAAAGCAGTGGCCATTATTTAGAAATGAACCTAAAACATGAAAAAAAAACAAAAAAGAACCGTTTCCCTTTAAGCAGAGTGAAAGAAGTCTTATGAGTTTTAAGAGTAGAAACTGGAGAGCTTGTAAATGCAGAAATAAATAACTCAGTTTACCATAACAGAAGTAATAGAAAAATTGAGTTTGGAACAGATACATCTAGATTATATAGTGTAAACAGTTCTTGGGAAAAAGTCCTCAATTTGATCACCCTGTCAGATTTCCTAACTTGGTGATAAATAGTCCTGTTTGGACCTAAGGCACAGACAGTGAAATCAAAGGGATGGAAAATTCTTGTGTTACCCAGTGACCTAGAATTTTTATGAGTAATATTTATGATGCAAATCTAAGCAATAGGAACCATTTTTGGTTGGAAAATTAAAGGATGATAATGGGATTAAACTAATCTCATTTTAATTCCAAATATAGTTATTAAGTAATATAAATATCTATATTAATATTTAAGTTAATTTCTCTTTGTCAATTGTTAATGAATATTTGATTGAATTTTTTGGTGACACTTTCTTCCAAATATTCTTCTTTTAATACAAAATTTTATAACATCTATTTTTGATGAAATACATAGTGCTTTTTTATCTTAACATTTTAGTAATAAAAAGGCAACGTATTCTTACATTATCCTTACATTCTTCAACTAAATGATTATACACAGAAAAAAATGTTGATTCATTCTAGATTATCAGCTTTTGCAAACAAATTTGTCCTGCAGGTGATCTCTCTTCTTTTTTTTTAGCATTCTCTGAAAATAGATTTGAATTTAGATTGGAATCTTCACAGTTCACAATGAGCTTAATAATGTGTATCATTGATATTCACTAGTGACCTGCAATTATAGTTGTCCCTAATGACAGATGAGGCAGTGACTGCTTTAAATAGAAGTTGCTAATCAGACATACAAACTTATTCTTACTTCTGGTGCCAAAATGGGTTGCTCTATTTAGTCTATGGAGTTCCCATGGCTCTCCAGAGTTTGTGGTATCCTAGCTGTTCAGAATTACGTGAATCCTCACAGCAAAAACAAAAGGAAAAGAGAACTGAAAGGACCCATGTAAGAGAAAACTACTCAAGATTTTTAAAAATAAACATATATTCTATAAAAGTGTAATATATACATAGAAAAGTATATAAATTATAAATATTCATTTGGTGAGTTACCACAATGTGAACCCACTAGTATAATTACCAGCTGAAAAAAAAAATAACCATTTGAATTTAAAGTCATATCACATAACCATATTTAGGAGAACTGTTCAAATTTTGGTGTTTACAACAGGCATTTTAATAAAATGTCTAGATAGTTTTGACATGAAGGTTATATAGATGAAAGGACTTTACATATTTGTGAAGTTTCCCCTTTCTAAGTGTGAAAAAAAAAACAAATTTTATTTGTTCTGTCAATGTTGCTATGATGTGAAAAAAAATTTAAATGTATAAATACACACATTTACATATATATCTTATGTCTTGTGGCCTATGAAAATTTCTGAATTGAATGAAATTATAGCTATGATTTCCAAAGTCTGTGAAGAATGTGGTAAGTTTTTTTCAAAAAATCTCTTTAATGTTAATTAAATGTTAATTTCTCTTTTTTTCTTTTGCAGAACTTTTGCATAGGTGCTATGTTTATTTCCTCTCTCCCTACTTTCTTCCTTCCTTCCCATGGAGCAAGTTGCTACAAAGTGTATGGTGAGATCACAGTTTCAGGGCACAACAGAAACTTTTCCACTTTATTACATACACAGACAAAGAGTCCAAAAGAGCAGGGGAAGAGACCTCTTCATCAGGGCCAGTCTCCTGGGATGGCCAAAACTATTCAGGTTGGGGTCAATAATGGCAGCTTTGTAGGCCACGCTTTGCATCTGAGAGACCAGACAAATCTACACTGTTATCCACCGCAGGGGAGGGTGCCCAGCCACCGAGAATTCCTGCCACCATAACCATCTGGGTTTGCTTGTCTCTGGTTTCCGAGTTAGGCTCTGGTCTGGCCTTTTAATTAGACTTATCATCTCCCCTAAGTTGTGGAATGGAGATGGCACAATAGAAGAGGAAACAGTGTAGGTGATGGCTGGGAAATAGCCACTTATGTGTGTCCATGCCTTTCCCAGCACTTTCTTGCTTGCTTTCTCACTTCTATTTACTAATTTTTGAATGACAGATTTATCTGGGACTGTTATTTGTCTAAAAGTCATCTAGGTGGATTAATTAAGGGTAGATAGTTTCAAGTGTACTAAGTAAGGTTAAAAAGTCATCCTTAGAAAAAAAAGTCATCCTTAGAATTTAAGCTGAAGGCCTGATTAATAAAGTTTACATTAGTTTTTCACTCATCTGAATAGCCTGTGGGTTTGAAGAAGGACAAGGCATTTTTAGGATCTTTTTAGCTTTTTCTCCATGTGTGTTGAAAACACTGCTCTAATAATCAGCTCTATCTTGCATTTACTCAGCCTGTCCTCTTTTCTGAGTACACAAGTGACTGTACCTTTTCCTCTTAGTTTTATACCTGCCTTGTTGATGGATTCATTTCTTTCATTATCAGATTGTACTTCAGATTGCTCTGCTTTGCAGTAAAATGGATGAACTGAGTTAAGAAATGTTCTAATCTCTATGTTTTTTTAAGTAGTTACCTACTTATACCCCAAAATCATCTACCATTTTAGGATTGGTCAATATCTGCAAAACTGATTCCAAGTATGTCAATCACCATTCTTCCTTAGACCCGTATAACCTGCAGACTCGCCTCTCAATATTAGGGTGATTCCCTTTCATAGACGTGAGCGTATTCTACAATAAGAGCACTTTTAGCAAAAAATGGAGAATTAATATTTTCCTTTCATGACCCAAGAGTATTTAGGTAAAGAGGCTCTAAGTGTGTAGCAATTTTCTTTTCTTCCAGTGTCCACGTTGCTAGAGAACCCTGGACAATCTCACCTTAGCAGGCTCATGGGGCTTTTTGGCAAGTTGTGAGATGTGAATGCTTTCTTTATTTGTGAACATATGGATCTGATGAACTGCCACTTGTTCAGCATGAATCATTAAACTTATACTGTTCTATTGACTCTAGATTAATTTATGTAAGTTATGACAAGGACACAGAATAAAGCATAGCATGTTCCTTAATTTTATGGACTACATTATGATAACTATTTTTCATACTTGTCATTTAGTAAGAGCTTGCTTAGAAAATGTATGAGCTGTCCTTCATACTCAAAATGAGAAAGGACAAGTTGAGTTTTGATTCCATCAAAATTCCTTCAGTAACCTTGAATGTAAAGAAAGAAGCAGGGTACCTCTAGAGTGAGAAGCAGTAATCTCACCAGGACTAGGAGACATTCCAAGAAGGAGCATCTTTTTGTTTGCCCCTCCTGAGACTGAAGTGAGGGTGTGTAGTTTCAAGAAGGTCTCAAATCTCTGCTACGAATTTGAAGTAGTGACATTTCTAAGGAGAGAAATAACAGCAGAAAGAAAATACTGCAGCTAATACATTATTACTGCTTATCAGATACTAATATCTGATTATTATGCATCTATCTAGAATAGAGAATAAACAGACTTGGCCAAGAACACATTGAAACCATATTGATTCTGACTGTCCTATATACAAAAATGACCTTTGTTAATTTGGTGTGCCAAAGAGAGGAATGTCAATGTTAAGCTTTGTTTAAAAAAAAATCCTCCTAAGCCATTCCCCCAAGCTTGTCTCTATCCCTCTACATGAAAGGATGTTGGTAAGCTTATCAGAACTGCCTTCACTTTCTGTAACGGCAAATTGACCTCTTGGAAAGAGAAATGTTCGTTGCTTTCTGTCCGCAGCCGTCTCGTTCGGCTTCTGATCCCCGGCCGGCGAAGGGAACAGGGGGGAGAGAGAGACGGACACGGGCAAACCGACTCGAGCGGCAAACACGGGTTCGAGGCACGCAACGGTTGTGAGCACAGACCTTTACTGGAGTTAAGCTTGCATTCTCTGTTACAGGTTCCACGCGGGACAAGATACCCCGCGGGGGAACAACCTCTATGTGGCCGTCAGGTACGGCTCCCTGTGGGTCGTCTCGCTTTCCCCGTCCGGGTAACACCTTTATATACAAAATCCAAACCCAATGGGCTAACGCCACGTATACAAGGGTGATTGGTAGACAGGGTTGGCGGGCGCGTACGTCATACGCGGAGGCAGGATGCGGGCGCCATCTTGGCTCACTCGATGGGCGGGGGGAACTCTAGAGCAGGCTGCGGCGTGTCCACTAGGCCCGACCCGGGAGGCGGCTCTCCACAGCTTTCCTTCCATTCATTAAAAAAATATGCTCTCTCTGAGAAAATTGCATCTGTTGCATCACTGAGAATTGTTTGCCAGCTTTGCCATTAATACATCCTGGCCGATTTCACCCAAGGATTTTTCTCTTTGATCATTTCCATCATTCTCAGGGATTTGATGAGTGGAAGGAGCTGATATCATAAACCTTCTCATATGTTTCCTGAGTACCTCTACGTGTTTTGAACTTTAATTTTTTCAACTATTTACAAGAGAGCCACAAGGACTATATTCAATAAAACTAGATACGAAGGAATTTTATCTGACTTACATAATCTCTTTTAACAACAGGTGGATTGACAAATTGAAGAAGAATAAAAGTATTATCTTTCATGTGTTATGATGTACTTACATGTGTATTCTCAAATATTCATTGTTTAATTGAACATCAGGATTGTTTTTTCTTACTTTTATAGCTGTTTTACTACCAAAAGTGTAGAGGAATTAACATTTTTTTTCTATATATGTAAGATTTGGGAAAGAACTGTAAATAAGAATCTATACTTTAATAATGTGATTAGGGAAAGCACCTGCCACTCCCCTGATGGCATTAGGTACTGGGTAACACTAGCAATATAATATGTTAGAACCTCAGTGCCAGCCCTATCCTCCTTTCTTATGAACTGAGGGGTCTGTAATTGAAGCCTTGTATTACAAGTAGATGTCTGAGCAAGCTGGTGGTAGGATTTGCCACACTAGCCTCCTTGACTGTGGAAGCACCAGCCCCTGGGCCATAACAAGTTTCCATGGAGGTGTGCAGCAAGGGAGAGCCACTCTTTGCTGGGAGGCCAGGCTGTAGGGGACCATCTTGGGACAATTATTCATTATGTCTTAGTATTATCAATGAAAAACATCTCTGAAGTTTCCATTTCTTTGATTATTAGTTTGATGGATCATATGTTCACCCACTTAATTGTTGTTTGCATTTCTTCCTTTGCAAATTTTCTGTTCATGTGCTGCGTTTAACGAGTGATTTTTTTCTTGAAATCTTGCTGAAACATTTTTTACACTTCACTTTTTGGGATACAATAAATTCCTTGTTTATCTCCTACCTCACTGGACATTCCTTCTCAGTCTCCTTTAGTATTTCCTTCCATTCTTCCTAACCTCTAAATCTCTTATTGTCTGAAGGCTTTGTCCCTGGTCATCTTCTCCCTATCTACAGTCTCTCACTATGAAAGTCATCTGGTCTCATGGCATAAAGTATTATTTATGTTGTGATGACTCCCAAATATTTATCTTTACAACATCTCTTTTGAGCTCCATAGATTTCCTTATATTATATCTCTACATGGACTTTAATAGGAATCTTAAACTATACATGTCCTAAACTAAACTCATGATTCCTTCTTCCCATACCTCCCTCTCCTGCCCCCAATTGCTTCTCCTTCAGTTTTTGTCCCTCACATCAGTAAATGACACCACCAGTCTCACAGCTGCACAGTGGAAGACTCTGGAGTCATCCCCTGACTTCCTGCTTCTTCACAAACCCATTTTAATTCAATGACAAGGCCAGAAGGCACTAACAAGAAAATATATCCCAGATCAGATTGATCTTTACCACTTCTGCTCTTGTCACTTGTAGTCCAAGTCACTATCTTACTATATCCTGCAGTATCCTGATTAGAAAGGATAGATTGACAGAAGTCCTCTGGCATTGAGATTAGTTCAGGAGTAAGAAAGTCTAACCAGTCATCCTGCTTTCACTACTGTAGCTCCACCTCTACCTCCACCTACCACAGAATAGCCCGGGAGAACTTATACAAACATAAATCAGATGACTTGGCCCCTCTGCTCTCCATGGTTTATTTATCCCAGCACTACTGACATTGTGAGGGGGAAATTCCTTATTGTGGGGAGGTTTCCTGTGTATTTAAGGATATTTAGCAACATCCCTAGCCACTATTTACTAGATATGATCAGGAGCGATCCCCATTTGTGACAACCAAGAATTTCTCTAGACATTGCCAGGTATCCCCTGAGGGGTCAAATTATTCCTGGTTGAGAACCAATGCTCTAAGGGTTTTCTTTCCCTCACTGATGAAATCCTAGCTCTTTATTAACATACAAGATTTTATATAATCTAGACACATCCTCTACCATTCTTCTCTCATTTGCTCTGTGCTTTCCTGGCCTCCTTCTTTTACTACGGACACACTGATTTCATTTTTCAAGACCTTTGTGCTTGCCCTTCAATTGTCATAACTGCTTTTTGCCCAGAGCACTTCACTCAGGTCTCTGCTCAAATGTCCCTGGCCCAGAAAAGTCTTCCAATCACACCATCTAAAATGCCCTCTTGTTTTCAAGTATTCGCTATTCCTTTACTTAGCATCATTATTTTTAATGTATTTGGTCCCATCTTTATCATATAAAGATCTGCTTGTTGTTTATATCTATCATGAAATGGAGACTCCATAAGAAATATTGTCTTCCTTATGTCTATCCAAATGTAATACAACACCTATTAGCTGTTGGGTAAGTTGTTACTCAATAAATGGATGGATGAAATCATTAAATCTTTCTAAGTATTTTCTTCATTATACATACATGAGTGAGGAAAATATGTAGTCATGTTATATTTGCCTCAGGGGTATACAGGCAATGGATTTCTTATATTATCATCTCCAGAAAGAACTGAATAAATATATAATTTTTTTCAATTCATGAATCAGAGAGTAGTTCATAATAATAAAATCAGCCCCTCTTACTCCTGAACTGATCCCAATGCCAGAGCACTTCTGTCAATCTATCTTTTCTGATCACAGAATTGCATTTCAATAGAGTGTTTTGTTTAGTTAAAATGCTTCTATTTCTAGCACATTCAGTAAGAGCAGGGTTGAAGTTAGTTTACAAGTAGAAGTAGATAATAATACTAGCAGAAAGTCTCCATGACAATTTATCATAACCCCCAGAATGTAATGGTGCTTTCAAATCCAGCCATTGTTATTCAACAAAGGCTTTTTAGCATTGTCATTCTATGCTGCTAATCAAATGATTAGAATAGTTGGTGATTCTGGCTCATTTACAATTGTGATACATGAATTCTATTTAAAAATTAGTTTTATGGAACTGGCAAGAGGTGATATGAACAAATTATCATTAAAATTGTGTTCTCCAACTAAACTTACCTTGAATGTACATGATTTTACTTTTCATAGAAACTCACTTTTTCCTATGATCTTCATTGTAATAAGTAACACATTAAAATGAAATATATAGTAGGTCTAATTTGAAAAGCTATTATAGATAATATTCAGGTTAAAAATTTATTCTAGTGCTAAAGTTACATGCTTCCCAATGAAACAGAACAACCCAACTTAATATATTCTACATTGAATATTCTTTTAGAAATGCCTTTTCTTGGTTTGATTAAACAATACAAAATAAATAGAAAAATAAATAATACCTATTGCCACTTAAATCCAATATCAATCTCAGTATCACTAGTAACATTTTGTCACATGATATTTTATGCTTCTAAATGTGATGGGGTAAGAAATGCACAATATCACTAATGACATGTTTTCACCAAAACTATTGATTCAATGTAATCATGAAGAAACTCAATTAAATCCAGAATGTGACACATTTTACACGGGAATGTACCTAGTCCTTCAAAACAGTCAATATCATGAAAAAAATATAGACAGTTAGGGCACTTTTTATTAAAAATGACTAAAGACGCTCAAAGCTGCGCATGAATTTGGTAAGATCCTATTGCCTAAAATGAATGATTAAATAAATGAATGAATATCAAATGAATAATTAAATAATTTAAAAGTGTTGGGGAAATTTAAATTTGATTGCATATATTGTGATATTTTTGTATTAGTGATAATTTTCTTAAGTTAATTTAAATATTACCATATATTTTAGAGATTGATACTGAAGGTAAATTGTCATGATCACAGCAACTAAAGTTTATATGGTTTAACCAAAAAAATAAAATAAATAAATAAAAAGGATTGTCAGAAAGAGAGAGAGAGATAGAGTTGTGTGTATCTAAAGAGAATGTGGCAAAATTGGTATCTATGAGTAAATCTAGATGAAAGATATGAGGATATTCTTTATACTAGATTTTAATTCTCCTTAGTGTTATAAATTTGCCTATAAAATATTGGGCAATAATAAATTTTCTTTTATAAAACAACACTACTTAATTTCATTTACCTTCAAATGTTATATAGTATATCCTTTCTACTTTAAAGGGTCCTTTGACAACTCTTTATTTTCTTCCAGAGCCAAAACAGTAGTTTTAATTTTATTTTAAGGGGGTTCAGTTCATGAGATAACTGGCTCAGAACACTTTGTGGTTCTGATTAGCCATGCCTATTGATAGGTTTCTCTACCAGGAGTTAGGAGAAGAGACCAAAACTCAATTAAAGGAACTTTATTATGAGGCTATGCACAAGCAGGCTAATGATTAAAAGTCAATAATGATAATAAAATTAAATATTGAAATACTTAATCTTAAGTATTGAAAAGGAATAAAATAAACTAATAGCAAGATGGTAGATTTGAACCCAACCACATCTATAATCACAGTAAATATACATGTTCCAATTGGAATATCATGAGAACCACATGACTATTTTAAATTCTATACAGCAATATCAAAAAATTAATAACCAGATTAGCTTTAATAGCATATGTTATTTAATTCACTAAACCCAAAATATTATCATTTCAATGTATAATCCATATAAAGTTATTAATGAGACATTTTGCATTTTTTCATGCTAAGTTTTCAAAATCTTGTGTATATTTTGTATTTGTAGCACATCTCAATTTGGACTAGTTACATTTTAAGTGTGGAATCCATATTTGGTGAGTGGCTAGTGTATCTGATGGCACAGTTCTAAACACACTAAATATAAGAAAGAAAATATTACCCTGAATAGGAAAGCAAGGCCCAACTATATGCTGACAACAATAAACACACTTCTCATATAAAGGCAGAATAAAAATTAAAAGAACAAGAGAAATCAAGCAAACACTGATGAGGAAGCAGAGGGGTCATATTAATATCAGACGACATATACTTCAGAATAAAGAATATACCAGAGATAAAGAGGGGCATTATTTATGGTAAAAGTTTCTACTTATAAAGAAGATATAATGATACTAAATTTGTATGTATCTAATAATAAGCTTCAAAACACATGAAGTAAAAGCTGACGGAATTGGTGAGAGATTGATAAACTGCAGTATATTAGGCGATTTCAACATGTTTCTATCAGTTATTTACAGAAATATACAGAAAATCCATGAAAATATAAAAGACTTTAACAATGCTATCAACCACCTTGAGCTATTTCATGTTTATAATTCCACACAATAGGAGAACATGTATCCTTTTCAAGTGCACTCGAAACATTTACCAAAATAGATAATTTGCTGGTTGCTAAAACAAGCCTCCCTATTTTTAGAGCAATTGCAATCATGCAGCATGTGTTCTCTTGCTAAAGCTGAACTTTATTCAAAGTAAGAACTGAACAATATCCAAACTATCTCCAAATATTTGGGAATAAAACACTACATTTCTAAAAAAACAATGGTGAGAAAAGAAATCACAAGGGGAATTAGAAAATATTTGTAAATGGATCAGACAAAAGTACAACATAACTATAGCTTGTTGGACACAGTTACGAATGTATACTGAGAGGTAGAAATATGGCCTTATGTGTTTATAGTATAAAAGAAAGTTTAAAATCAATCATCAAAGTTTCTTCTATAAGAAGCCAGAGAAAGGAAAGCAAAATATACCCACATAAGAAGGAAAGAAGGAAGAAGAAATATAAGAGCAGAAATTGATAAAATAGAAAATGGACAAATAGAGAATTCAGTTAAACCACATATTAGTTTTCTATTGCTGCTTTAACAAATTACCAAGGATTAAGGGTCTTAAAGCAAAACAAATTATTATCTTATAGTTTTGGATATCAGAATTCTGGTGCAGGCCTTACCAGACCAAAATCAAAGCATAGACAGGCTGCATTCCTCTCTGGAGTCTCCAGAGGAGAATCTGTTACCTGCTTATTCTGATGTTTGGTAGAATTCAAATTTTTGTGGTTATAGAACAAGATCCCCTTTTGCTTGCTGGCTGTTAGCTCAGGGTTGTGTTCAGCTTCCTGAGGTCACTGCATTCCTTGGTTTAGGTATCCCTTTCCTCCACCTTCAAATTCAGCAAGGGCAGATGAAACTCTTCTCATATCCCTATTTCATCTTTTTAAATACAATTTTATTGAGATATATTAAATATTCACATACCATATAATTATCCAAATTGTACAATCCGTGGTTCACAGTATCATCACACAGCTGTGCATTTGCCATCACAATCAATTTTTGAACATTTTCATTACTCCAAAAAAATAAGAATAAATGTAAAATAAAAGTGAAAAAGAACACCTAAAACATCCCATAAGCCTCCCTATTATTTATTTATTTTTTGCATGTGTATGTGTGTGTGTGTGTGTGTCTGTTTTGTACTCATCTATCCCTAGGCTGGATAAAGGGAATGTCAGTTACAAGTTTTTTACAATCATCAATAGTTATTAAATCATCTTAAAGAATCAAGGCTATTGGTTTACAGTTCAACAGTTTCAGGTATTTCCTTCTAGCTCCTTGAATACACCAAAGACTGAAAAGCTATACACTATTTTAAGAATAGTCTCCAGAATGACTGCTTGGATTTATTTGAAATCTTTTAACCACTGAAACTTTCTTTTGTTTCATTTCTCTTTCCCCTTTTGGTGAAGAAGGCTTTCTCACTCTGATGATGCCTTATCTTGCTTCGTTCACTTATCTTTTGCTGAGTGCCTTCCCTCAATATATAACAGGAATTCCTTGCCTTGGGCTCTGTTTCTAGTTAACTTCACACAAGACTTTGATATTGGGAGTGGTCCCAGGATACAGACTCTAAAAATAAGATTCTAGAGGTAGATCAATTGCTGGAACTCCATCTTTGATGAAGTATTGGTGATTTTTGGTATGCTATAGTAGTGCAATTGCAGAGATTTTCACTTAAGGTAACTTGGAATATGATACAAGTGGGAGGGATGCACTAACTGGTGTAATGTCTCTAGTTTTTATGAACTACTGAGAGAAAATTAAATTTATGGATTTGGATTTGTTGCTAATGTCATTTATTCATTCAAGACAGAAAATGACAGGCTCAGATCTATTAATCAGAAATTTAAAGCAAAATGTAAGGATAAGGAAGCCATCTTGGCAGCATTTAAAGACTCCTCATGTAACTAGAGGATAGACGGGGCTGAACATCAGGCACAAGACCAAATTGTAATGGTGGCAGAACATCAAAGAAGGCTGAATTATCAGCCTAGAAAAGTGCTTTATGCCAAATTCAGAGTCCTAATATCAAATGAATTGGACCCAGGGGCTTAGAATGGGGATAGCAGCCTATCTATTTGTAGATCCCTCTGAACCCTCAAAGAGTAAAAAGGTAATCCAAACACCTGTGCAAAGGTAGAGACCCCCCTCCCTGCTCCCCTGCCTAAAAACATATGCAGACACTTTAAATCAAGTAGGTGCCTTGCAAGTCAATGTTTTCCCTTCTCAGGATTGTTCTCTTCTCTCTCTCTGGGTCATAAATTGGGTCAAATCTCTGCATAAGAACTGGGAAGTGTTGGACCTCCTGTAGCCAAAGGAGCTAAAGGGTCTGGCTGACTTTTTTTTTTTTTTTTTTTAACATGGGCAGGCACCGGGAAATGAACCCGGGTCCTCTGGCATGGCAGGCAAGCGTTCTTGCCACTGAGCCACCGTGGCCCGCCCTCTGGCTGACTTTTACTAGCAAGAAATGAGAGGGTATATCTTGGAGTGGAACCTGAGGATGCTGGATCTAGAGAGATAGAAAACACATATGGAAAGGGAGATCTTATCGAAATGGAGGCACTCTTTTGTGAAACAAGATTTAATACTTGGCAAGAATTCTAGGAACAGATCTAAAATACTGATGGGATGGCCCTTAGAAACTTGGAAAAGTAGAGATATCAATATGGCTACCTCAGACTGTGGAGGAAAGAAACAAAGACTCGGAGAAGTGGGTATACTAGAATGAATCTGCTATATAAGACAAGAAAATCCACCTTCTTATTACGTTCCTCAGGAGAACCCAAAACATTTCTTTATTTAAGAAGACAATAAGAAACTCAATGCTGAAAAGATACTGGCATCATTGCAAAGCTCAGAGGTGACTATCCTCTGTAGGTGAAGGCTAACAATTGGCAATGTTTTTTTTCAAAACTTAAAACTATAGGAGCATTGTCAGAAGCAATATGGGCTCCATAGTAGTGATTACTATGCTCTGGTAGTAGTAACTATTATTGCTAGGGTAATAGCAGTTGGGGTGCAGCAAGAGAGGTTGGTATTCATAAGGATATTGCTTGATATTTATGAGTAAAGCCTGAGCTCAACTGCCCCAATGGAAAACCCTTGCCTGCTTTCTAGATCAGAGCTAATTCTGAGAGCAGAATCCCATAACGTAAGGAAAGGTTAGGTACCCATTGGAAGTACCCTGTAAAAATACAATCATATACACTGTACTGATTCCCACAGTCCTTCTCTAAGGGGACCTATACCCTTCATATAACTAAGAAGAATATTGGATCCAATGTACATGATGCCAATACCAAAGAACCTAAAGTATCATCAAGGGATATGGAGTCAGTTAATTGATGGAATCCCAACAAAAGTCTGTTTCAGAGTAGGTCCACTAGTTCCAAGGATCCACCTAGGGATCAGTGCCTGTTTTAGTTAGTAAGCTGATGAAATGTGGTAGACCAGAAATGGAATGGCTTTTTTTTTGGGGGGGGGGGGGAATGGCTTTTTAAAAGGGTGAATTTATTAAGTTGCAAATCAGTTGTGTTAGTGTGAGCTGGGGGAATAGCAGAGATTAAAGCCACCCTCAATGTCTTAAATCCTCAGAGATGTTGGTACCCTGGATATCCTGGCAGAATGACAAGCCCCAGAGATACCAGGGGTGAATATAGCAGGTGCTATCTCCATAGAGGCTCTTGCTTAACAGGTAGCCATTTACTAAACATTTACTAGATTGACAACTCTAATATCTCATTTTTTTTTCCTACTGGGAAAATTAAAAAAAATGTTTGGAAGAAATTGGAGAGGAATATAAAGAGTCAATAGATAAGGAACTTTCTTCTCTTCCCAAGTTCAAAACCTATTGAAGAATAAGCCCAGGATACTGGCAGATCAAAATCAAAATGTCACTTTTATTCCTGATATGCTGATTGGAAAATGTGGTTAAAGATCTATAGCTTGTTATAGTGCTATTGCCATCCTCTCTCTCCCAATCCAGACTCTGAGAGAGCCCAAATCAACAAAAGCTCTTCACATCTTGCTAACCTACAGAACAACTTGTGGTCCTTTATCTAACGAGCCAAGAAATGTGAACAAGGGAAATCCTTAATTGGTATGTGGCTCATTCCATTTTCTTGTCTCTTATTCTAGGAAATCTCTCCATCCAGAAACATGAGGACAGAGGAAGGCAAATTCACAAAAGGTTCATAATATCTGCATGTAAGAGAAAATTTTGGACATCTACAATATCATTTGCATAAATTACAGAGTATAAACTTTCCCAGAGGAAGATGGGCTCATCTACTGAATCTGAGAGAATCATTATCTGAGATATGAGCTGACTGTCCAGCCAGACTCCAGAGATTTACTCAGGTGAATTCATCAAGTTTAGGTTATAACTTCCAAATTCACAGGCTGCTAAACATAATATTGCTGGTGCCCTAAACTTGACTGGTTTCAAGGATTTAATTCATGCTGACAATGCTCAAGGAAGCAAGGATGTGAAGCCAAGATGCAACATATCTCATCACAATGAGAAATAGACTTTTGGGGCAGATGGAACAGTTGTGACAGTTGGCCCATGCTTCACAGGAAGCCCTGTTATCACAAGCCGATTATACGCAACTGAAAAC